>NC_053492.1:207795289-208095289 GCF_905171775.1 Rana temporaria | reverse complement strand
AATTAAAAGCTTGTCATAACTATGTAACAAGATCAGCCGCAACAAACGTCCATTTCAGGGTAGCAGTTAAAAGCAGGGGTTAAAGAAGCGCTTTCTTTTCTTGTCTATAAGCTGAAAAACACCTTAACGAATGTGCTGATTCCATTCTGAACAGTCGTTTTACATGAATGAGCGCTGCCGTCTCCTAACTTGCTTCTGAGCATGCGCGGGCTTAAATCGAAGTTTTTACGTACACAGGGTCAATGTTTAGAACACAGAAAACGACGTCGGCCAAAAACGACACATAAAATTGAAGCATGCTTCAATTTTTTTCTGTCGTTTTTTAGAAGACATAAAACGACGTTTTTGCCCACACAGTCAATTAAATTGACGTTTTTCAAAATGTCGTTTTTTTCCATCGCAGAAAGCGATGGTGTGTACGCTGCATAATTCTTTGGAGGGCCTGTCGAAACAGACCCACCCAAGTACTAGGTGGGGCTCCCCCCGATGGGAGACGCCATGAGATAGGGCGAACTAAGCTAGGAGGCCATGTCCACCCCCTCCCAAGAAATTCAGGGCATGCCCGAGGACCTACACCAGGAGTCCTCAAACTATAGCCCGCTGGCCGCATCCGACCCGCCAGTGTGATTTACCCGGCCCGCGGACTGCCCCTTTAACATTGCAACAATGCCCCCTCCCCTCTGCTACCTTTATTACACAAGACAAGAAACATGACAGGTCCGGACAAAGGGTGGGACCTTTTCAGTTAAGAAGCGGGTGATTTAAGGGACCGTCCCGCTGCCTAGTAACCAATTGATCACTTGCAAAGTCCTGGCCTTTGTCCGGTTCTGCCCTGCTTTACGTCTTGTGTGATGTAAGGTAGCAGCAGGGAGGGGCGGGGGGTGCTGTGATATTATTGAAGGGGCGGCAGTGGGATCTGTTATGGTGGTGTCTGTTACGGGGGCTTTGTGATGGAGAGGAGTTTGTGTTGGGGGGGGGGGGCTTTGTGATGGGGGGGGGGTCTGTGATGGGGGATCTTTTATGAGGGGCTTTGTGATGTCATCCATCACAAAGCCCCTCATAAAAGATATGGGGGCTTTATGATGGGGGGAATCTGTGATGGGGGGAGGTGGGTTCTGTGATGTGGGTAGTCTGAAATACTAATGTTTATGTTGATTAAAATTATTTTTTTATTTTAAATATTAAATTTTTATTTTTTTATTTTTTTTGCACTACAAATAAGATGTGTGCATAGAAATGTGTTCATATTTTTTTTAAACTATAGTGCGGTCCCCCAACAGTCTGAGGGACCGTGAACTGTCCCCCTGTTTAAAAAGTTTGAGGACCTCTGACCTCCACCCTACCAGTCACACGTGCAAAACCGTGTACAACAAAAAAGGTGACAAACAAAGGGCAATAAATAAAATAAAGTGGGGTCGAAGCAAGTGAATTTGAAAACCATTCCTTCCACTTGACAATTATGTGTCGCTTTATGTTGGTCTTTTACATAAAATCCCAATAAAATACTTTTACGTTTTTTGGTTGTAACATGACAAAATGTGGAAAATTTCAAGGGGTGTGAACACTTTTTCAAGGCACTGTACCTGTAGGTAAAAATAACAAAGTAGGATTTACAACCGCTTTAACTGTGCCAGTGTGCACTATGTTGTTGTGTTCCTGAGAGGGGGGAATATGACGTCCTCCGTCTTCTACAGATGATGCCTGAGCAACGATGGCACTGGTATTCTGGGTAGAAATCTACATAAAGGTGTTGTCAGGATGGTACAGTGATATAGTTGAAAATTAATAAATACAACTATTAGAGTTGGTTCACACTGCAGCGCCACGACTTCGGGGGCGACTCTACAAGTCGTCACGAGGACAACTTCAGAGGCGATTTGCAAAACGACTTCTGTATAGAAGTCAATGCAGGTCGCCCCTGAGCCGTCCCCGAAGTCGTACAGGAACCTTTTTCTAAGTCGGAGCGACTTGCGTTGCTCCTACTAGAACGGTTCCATTGCATTGAATGGGACGCGACACGTCAGGCGGCTGAGCCGCCTGTCGTGTCGCCCCAGTGTGAACCGGGTCTTACGTTTACACAATACTTGGCATGTGTGCACATACAAAGCATCTGATGATGGGTCCACTTTATAAAAAAAAAAAAAAATAATGTTTTTAATGCTGAAGCGAAAATCATGCTTTGTATTTTTGAAGATTTGAGATTCTTGTTCTTTTTCAGTAGAGTGCAAAAATGTATAATTACAGAAACTGCCTGGAAACCACAATGTAAATGTAAAATCTTTGGGCCAGATCCACAAAAGGGATACGACGGCGTATCTACTGATACGCCGTCGTATCCCTGTTTCTATCTTTGGAACTGATCCACAGAATCAGTTTCCAAAAGATAGGGAGAAGATCCGACATGTGTAAGGGACAGTACCACATCCGCCGCTGGAGGCATTTCGAGTCGAAATGCCGCTTCGGGTATGCAAATTAGCACTTACGGAGAGCCACAAAGCTTTTACGCTTTGTTTTTTCTCCATAAGTATTAGTTTGCAATCGTAAAATTAGGGCTGCTTTTACAAGGCCTAAACTGTTTAGGCCTTGTAAAAGTAGACCCTTCTATCCCGCGTCGCCGTCTTTTTTTTTTTTTTTTTTAATTTTTTTTTTCCCGCGTATTAACTCGTATTTTTTTTTTACGCCCGTCGCGATTCTCAAAACCCGGCGCAACGTAAAACCGCGCAAAGCACGTCGGGAAAATGACGTTGTGAGCATGCGCAGTACGGCTGGCGCGGGAGCGCGCCTAATTTAAATGGGACTCGCCCCATTTGAATAGGAACGCCTTGCGCCGGCCGGATTTAAGTTACACAGCCGAAAATTTCTAGGTAAGTGCTTTGTGGATCGGGCACTTTTCCGGCCTGGGGTAGAAATTTTCCGGCCGTGTAACTTAAATTGAAAAAGTTACGTTGCGCCGGGTTTTTGTGGATCTGGCCCTTTGTGCATAAGTCTAAGCAAGCCTAAAGTTTTGCATTTAGTTTGGTTTTTATTTTGTCTTTTCACATCACCCTATACAGATTAAAATATTACACAAATTAAATGCGCCTGCTGCTGCAATCTGTTTTAGATTGTTCAGAGAAATATGGACAATCTTTGGGCTGAATAAGGAGATTTTGTCCAAATACAAGCCATGTGTATTCTACCTTGAATCTTGGTGTGCTTTGTGTATTTCCCCCTATTCGGTGCAGTATTCAATTGTAAAACGTTAGTTTTGTACAGGAGCTTCCTGTTATAAAGACCAGTCTGCTGATCTCTCACCTAATGCAGGGTGACTGGTCTTGTCTCCGCCCCTTCCTGTAGTTTTCTGCAGGCAAGCCTGTAGATCTTCCCTCTGCACAGACTATTTCAGGTAATATCTGGGTTTGCAAAGACATTTAGTGCACACAGTATGGATTTATAGAATGTGTGGCTATTGAGAAATATGTTTAATTACAATGTTTTGTGAAAGTAGTAAATGCATTTTTTTTTCTTTTTTTATTAAGCAATAATTTCCAAAGTTTTGACAAGACTGTATCCAGGACATGTTTCTAGCCCTGCCAGTATCGGACAACCAAATGGCAAATCTGAAATCGTCACTCAGGTACAAAGAGCTGGAGAATTACATTCAGAGGTTGCACAGCCCCCAGCACTGTCGTCAACAGGTAAACACTTGTTTATTAACTCTGCTATAAAATACAGCAGCCCAGTTTAGAAGTGGGAGTTGTTCTCCCTATTTTTTTTTCTTGACGGCAATTGCAGTCAAATATGGCAAAAAGGGGAGGGGGGTTGTGTAGAGTGTGTTAAGCTGGCACACATTTCAGGTGATGTTTGAGCTGTAGATGGCTCTGCTGCAGGGTTGCCAACTTTCAATAAATTTTACAAACAGTTTGTAAAATCCATAATTGCATCTGCCCATGAATGTCAGTTACGGACATGTCCGTAATAGACATTCAAGGACAGATGCAAAAAGTACAGATTTTACAAACTGTTCGTAAATTTACTGAAAGTTGGCAACCCTGCCCCGCTGACACCACCACTTTGCAGACTCCACAAACTTTGAGAAATCGAAGAACCTGGGCAGAAAAAGCAATCAGCTGTAGTTGTTGTTCCTGGCCCTCGGACAGCTGTGGATGCCGGCTGTCCGATTACAGTATCCTGCAGCGGGAGATTTGCTGCATGAATGGGGAAGTCTATGGATTTTTTTTTTTTTTTTTTTTTACATATATGGCCAGCTTTGCCTTTTGCAACATGTCTGACCTGTGTATGAACGCTATAGCTTCCTATAATCAAGCAAAGTTCCGAAATCAGTCGGGTAGTACCAATTAAGGAGAGGGAGGTTCCAGGGTCTCTCATTTTAGTACTGTTAAAGACAAATTATACTTTTTAATTTGGATTCTGTTTTTAGATTACCTTTTTGGTAACGATAAGGCTTTGATTTTAAATGAGTGTCTTTAAATTTCTGAATTTAATGTAGCTAAAACAAAAATGATAAATTACCAACTTACCAGTCCTTGTAGCTGCATTGTTTACTTTTTAGACTTCTTTCTTTTATTTTCACCTGGTGACCCGACTAGTACCACACTTTCTTTTCCTAGGCTGACGGGCACAATGTTAGACCATGCATCTACC
The DNA here is from genome assembly GCF_905171775.1 of Rana temporaria. NCBI lineage: Eukaryota > Metazoa > Chordata > Amphibia > Anura > Ranidae > Rana > Rana temporaria. The sequence goes on along the minus strand of NC_053492.1, from coordinate 208,090,645 downwards.
AAAATTCGCCCTGTTCAGAAGGGACAAGCCAAATTTTGATCCATGTATGGGCAGGGAGGTTGTACAGAAAATATGTCCATGAGCCTCACATCACAAAGCAAACCTATGTGAAAGAATGGGTGGCAGCCTCAGCCTGGGCTCTGGCCAGGCCATGCCCCAACCAATCTACCAATCGACTTCAGTGCAACCTCCCTGTTGGATTTTCCATGCTCAATCAGCACTGCCAGCTATATCGGCGTATTCTGGCGGCAGGGAAGTCTCCCCACTGTCAGAATACAATAGGTCATTGTGAGGATTTCCTAATTCACAAGAAATGTGTAGATAGGCGATTCAAGACATCCGTTTTTTTTTTTCATTCAGCCCAATGGTTGAGAGAAAAAAATTCTCCTGTATGGGCTGCTTATGTGTTTGGCATTAGGTGGAGTTTGGCTTTATTTTTGTTGTTTGGTATAATGCAAAAGTCCATTTAAATCTACAACATTCTATAACTTTTTTTGTTGGGGTCAGATATGCTTTAAAGTGGAGGCTCACCTGGAAATGTAAATTTTTAACCTTAGATCGATGCTCATTTTGTCTAGGGGAATCGGCTAGTTTTTTTTAAAAAAACGAAGCAGTACTTACCGTTTTTAGAGAGCGATCTTCTCCGCAGCTTCCGGGTATTGGCTGCGGGACTGGGCGTTCCTATTTGATTGACAGTCTTCCGACAGGCTTCCGATGGTCGCATCTATCGCGTCACGATTTTCCGAAAGTAGCCGAACGTCGGTGCGCAGGCGCCGTATAGAGCGGCACCGGCGTTCGCCTTCTTTCGGCTACTCGTGACGCGATGTATGCGACCGTCGGAAGCCTCTCGGAAGACTGTCAATCAAGAAGGAACGCCCAGTCCCGAAGACCATACCCGGAGGCGGCGGAGAAGATCGCTCTCTAAAACGGTAAGTACTGCTTTGTTTTTAAAAAAACTAGCAGATTCCCCTAGACAAAATGAGCATGAATCTAATGTTAAAACATTTTTTTCGGGTGAACTCCCGCTTTAAGCTGGCCATATAAATGCTTTCCCTAGTTTAGCCCCATGGGCTGAATTAAGGATTTCCCCATCCATGCTAAGCAGTTCCGGGTATTGTATTCGAACACTTGACTCAGTGACTGTCAGAATACCTGAACAATGTCTGCATCTGATTGAATGCTGAGAATTATCAGCTGAGAATTTTTCCTTTGACAAAAAGTCAACTAAGAAATCAACTTGTCAAGCCAGGTGGTGCTGGCAGGTTCACCCACTGAACGAATTTCACCCAATTTGGCAAGCATCAGATAAAATTCGATCCAAGCATCAGATAAAATTCGATCCAAGCATGGTCAATGCTTTCTCAAGGTAAGGAACAGCCCATCATAAACCTACACCTGTGTAGACCTCAAGAAGGAGATTCATTTATTTTACTGGGTGCAGGTTTGTCTCACTCTCAAATCATGTGTGAATGATGGTTGAGGGATAAAATAACAAGTAAGATGGAATCTAACATTGGCAAAATGTTGTTTGTTCCCTCTCTGCTGACAGAGCAGATTTTCTGCCAATAGTAAGTTTGCCTGAAATTGAACCATGGATGTGCATGCTGGGTAAAACATTTGGAACTTACTAAAGTTGAATACAACTATTAGAAACATTGAGTTTCTGTACATCTAATGTGTATATCAAGTGGATCATGTTCAAATTAAATTATATCCATATGTTTAAGTATCATTTATGTCATTTCCAGTTCTTTTGAAGAAATCTATCTTTTATACATAATCAGATCAAAGTGCTCTTTTAGAAAAAGTGAAATTTTCAGGACAAAGGATGGATTGATGATTCAATTGACAATTGACGAAGACAGGATGTTCTTCGTCTGATAAATTGTGCATTTCCAAGCCTAGATAATAGAACTACATATGAAAAATGTGAGCTTGGCATACTTCCCTTTTTTCTCAAACTCATTATGACAATATGTTAATATTTCCCTGGATATTAAGAAAAAAATTCACTTTTTAATCGGAGCCCAAAAAGCATACGGTAATTTAACTTTATACTTTTATTAATATTTTTTAATTCATGTTTAATTCCTTGTTTTGTACTCAAAGGAGTTGAGTTGTAAAGAAAAATGTTTTTTCACCTTAATGCAATCTATGCATGAAAGTTAAAAAAACATCTGATGTATGACATGTTTTTTATTTTAAAGAAAAAAAAATCCTTTACAAACCCTTTTAAAGGGATGTGATTGCAAATCTGGTATAATGCAAGTTGTGAATGTGAGGTTTTGGTAAATCTAATCCTTCTGCTAGATGGAGGAGCAAGAGGCTAGAGAACATAAAAGGTATAAAGGTCCATAAAATGGACATAAAGGTTTTAATGTACTTTGTAAGGGTGATGACAATGGGCAACAAAGATTTATCTTTCTGGACACCTTTTGGTGTATGTTATAGATTTTTGGCTGCTAATCACAAAAAAAAAAAAAAAAAAATAACCTGCCATTTTAACCTATCCCATACCATTTTTTTTCTTTTATTAATTTGCAATACCTATTGGCAAAAACATACGAAAACATGAAACATGAAACTGTTGAAGCACATCCAGTACACCAAGTAAAACTGGAATATCTATAGATATCTAAAAGAAGTGGCTCTGCTGCTTGGAATGCAGCTCTGAAATACAAAAGTCCTGTTGCATATGGAAATTGGACAGCCATTCAAGAGCTTCACATTACATAAAAACATGGCCAACTCCAAAATTATTTTGGTTCTTGGACAGAAAATCATGGCACAAGAACCACTTGTTGAGCCCACAAAGATATTTTTGCCTTCACTTCACATAAAATCCAGACTCATAAGAAATTTTGTGAAGATAAAGGATTTTGCTTGAGACAGATGTTTCCAAGAACAACTGAGAAAGGTGTTTTTGTTGGTCCACAGATCAGATAGCTCATCAATGATGAGCGGTTTAAGGATCTGCTAGTGGGGCCAGAGAGAATTGTCTGGAAAGCATTTAAAGTTTAAAGTGGATTTAAACCCAAACTTTTTTTTTGTAGAGAATAAGATTTCCTATCATCTGTGCCCAGTCTTGCCACGCATAGTTAATCCAGCTGTGAGCAATCCACCTTTATTGTTTTATTGTTCAGTGAAAATTAACAGACTTCCAGATACAAACCTGTTTAAATAAAAAGTCCTTTCCGTCCCCTTGCTTCTAGTGACAGGGTTTTTACATATCTCGTGCACTAGCTTGAACACATGCACATTCCTGGACGTTTATCATAATATGGGGGGGTGATCCACAGTTCATTGTGAGAGGTAATGTATGTCCCTCGAAGCAAGGGGACGGAAAGGACTTTTTATTTAGACAGGTTTTTATCTGTTAGTCTGTTAATTTTAACTGAACAATAAAAGAGGATTGCTCAGAGCTGGATTAACTCTGTGTGGCAAGACTGGGCACAGATGATAGGAAATCGTATTCTCTACATTGTGACATCCACTTTACATCCACTTTAAGGATGTCAGAGAATTTCCTTGGCATCTATTGATTACCACCCTACATTCAGCTGGTTGAAAAATGTCTTCCAGCATACAAGACCATGAAGTGCAACATGCCATTGAAGATTCCTTTTCTGCATTTACACTTGGACTCCTTTTTCTGAACATCTAGCTGTAGTCGGTGACAAACATGGTGAGAGGTTTCACCAGAACATTGCCCATGAGCACAAATTAAAATCGGCAGCAAAACACTTTAAGCCCTGTCGAACTCTCGCAACATGTTGGAAACCTCATGCAATTAAATACACAATAGTCATTAAAGGGTAATTTTGTGTTTCTCAAGATGCGTACATGATACATTTATCTTTGTGTTCAGTTTGAAAAGGTCTATCGTAAATCGCCAATAGTGTGTGTGTGTGTGTGTGTGTGTGTGTGTGTGTGTGTGTTTAGCAAATCTTTTGAAAAAAAAAAAAGTTGTTCAGTGTAATAAAGCCCCAGGAAAGTAAAAAAAAAAAAGCCTATATGTAAGCTAAACTCATACAATCACAAGTAGTAATTGCCACATGCTGCCTCATACCTAGTAGAAGACAGAGATGATGGTGTGACCTCTCTTGTCCAGCCCAAGTGCTTCTTTAAATGGTACAGGAGGATCTTTGGTGTATGAGGAGTGAGCACTTGTGGTGACTTAAAGCAGTAGCATTGGCAGCAAATAATCAGCTACAAGAGTTGGTTTCAATGTCAGATGCTAAGCACTTGTTTTTGACAGATCAGCAGACAACCAAAAGGGTTCAACCATAAGAGTTTAAGTGGAACCATAATGGTAGGACTGAGATCTCCGGAGGAGTCATCTGCAGATCAGGAGAAGGGTACTGCATAGAAGACTAGAACAGAAGCAGGGTCATGAGACAGACAAGTTTATCAACAAGCAGACGGTGAGGTGCTAAATCCATAAGCATTTGAATTGTAGTTAAAAAAACAAGGCAAGATCAAAACCAAGTAACCAGAAGTCCAAACAAAAGGTATAGTATCAAATGCAGGTCAGGAACAGAAGCCTGGCTGGTATTGTAAATCATGCATGACACACTTTTTATGTCACAAAGTAGTAGCTGAAGAGCAGACATAATTGACCATGTCCTTTATTAGGCTGCGTGTTGCCATCACCGATACTGGATGTGCAAGCACACACCCGTTCATGTACAGCAAAGCACGTGCTTGTTCATTCCTGTGCACAGCAACCAACAGTGACTCTGGGCACAAAAAAATAGTAGTTTCCTGGCTGTCATGCTGTTCTGATGGCTTCAATCATTTGATTTGCTGATCCCGAACAAGTATTCAACCACTAATATCTGAGTGAAGTTGGCACGCCTCAGTTTGGTGGTTTAGAAAATATTGCAGCAAGATGTTTGGTATGAGAGTCCAATAGTATTTTCTGCAGTGATACGTAATGGCATAGATGTCTTTTAGTGTTTATGGCATTACCAACGAAGTTGGGATAGCAAGAGCTTCATGTCACTTCTAGTGAAGCTCTGAAATTCTGAATTGACAATCAATACTGTCAAATCTAACTTGTCCTTTAGCTTAATCTGCTAGTACTGCCATAGTAGCTGGCAAACAAGATAGAGGTGCACAAAACTAGATTAGGGTTTAATCTTCACTACATGGATAGCAAGTAGGAAATCTACATTTGTATTAAATCTACTACTGAATTTCATGGGTATGCTGTTAACCCTGTGTTATACATAACAATATATAATGCAATGAACGGCCAGCTAAATAATGGGCCAATATGTATGATGTTTGAAACGGACAACAAATATGTGCTCCCTATGAAATCTGTACTCCAACAAGTTAGTGAGTATCTTGGGTTGACGTTGGCTGTTTGATTTGTCAAGCTGAGTTTTGTATTTTTAATGCAGATAGATGTATCAATGGTTTATATTGTTGCTCTATGCAGAAAGTTATGGGTTGTAATTGTCATATGGTAATTCAAGATGTTCTCCATGATCACAAGAGTCTTTGTCACAAATACTGCATTTAAGTAATGGCAAGTATAGTGGTGTAAATCTGTGCTATAGCAGTGTGATTGGCTGTTTGCGACAATGGGTTAGATACACACCCAAAACAAAACATCTGATTGGAGGAAACGCATCAGAGTGCAGTCTAGCATTGTTGCCATGCCACTAAACAATTCCAGAGCGGCTGTGGGTAGGCTTTTTCTTGCAATACCTTTCTTTGTTCATTTTATGATTGCCCTGCTTTTAACAAAGATTTTACATGCTACAGTATAATGGGCTCTTTGCTGGTTCAATGGGGAGATCTTTGTTTTAGCAGGATTTTTTCCTCCCTTTGTGAGAGGTGACTCTCGGGAGTGAAGACACTTAGGCATGAGGACGGCTTGTGAACATAGCACTTGTATCTTTGTTGGCTTTTTATAAGCTAATTTCCGGGAAATGTACAATTTTACCAAAGGTGGTAGTGTTTTTATACTTGGAGGAAAGCTACTGGATGGTGGAAGATTTCCTACTTTTCTGAATGCACATGGACTGCTATATTCACTATTGACGTTCATATTTTAAAGCATTCTCTATATTGATAGTTTTATTGGCACTGCACTATTGTATTTTTGTATTTAAAGCAGAGGTTCACCGAAAATATCAATATGTTCTTAATCAATCAATGCACTATATACATCATTAAAAGCCAGGTGACTGTTTGTTGATAAATATTGTATTTAGATTCCAATCTAGACTTCAGGGATTCCCCTCCCGTGGGAGTAGGCGTTTCTAAGCCTTTCTCCGGTGCCGCAATGCAAGTTGGGACTTTGCTGTGATGTATTCTGGGAGCACAGTGTTGTGCTTCCCAGATACATTGTGTAACGCCGTGCAGCGAAATCTCGGGAGATTTCACCGCTTCCAGGAAATGCTTACTTGTGGGCTTCACGATGCCCACAAGCAAAATGGAAAATCACAGGATTGGATTTTAAAAACTCAGTTTTTCTAAACGAAAACGGACAGCGGATAATTGAAAAGACCAAACAAGTGAGTGTACCTTTTGAATTGTTAATCCCCATAGAATGCTAAAAAAAAAAAAATTATCTGCCGCGGAACCCCCGCTTTAATCACAGAAGTACGGAAGTTGCCATATACCTGAGTCTATGGTCACAAGAAGACTGTTAGTCACACACATAGCTGTCACACACACACACACACAAAAAAAATGAAACTGGATTTCCAGGTATGACTTTTTCCTGAAGCTGTAGCCACATGTATGAGAAACATGGAAAAACATAGTTTCCCCCTCTCTACAATGGGACTTTAAAAGCATAGAGTAACAATAATTTTGTATTAAAATTCAGAGTTAAATTTTACCAAATTGATTTACAAAAGTAGAAAAAACATTATCAAAAATACAATACACCGTAAAAAGATGCACATATTACCACACCATTTGTTTACATAACCGTTCTTCAATATTTATGGAAAATTTGCATCAACATACTGACGCATTTCGAAGCAGCTTGACTCCTTCCTCAGGAACAGTCTTTTGCTATTAGTGTAGGTGCAGTTTACAAAATGAAAGTCATGTTAAAAACATTCATCAAACTGTATATATTGGTGGCTTCTGTGGCAATAGACAGGGTTTAAAGACAATACTTGGTGTTCCCAAATCCTTGAACCCACAAAGATCATAATCCATAAAAACATATACATTTCAAATAAGTGCAAGCTCCATTGGCATGCATCCCAACCCAACAAAATTGTAGGCAAGATGGGAAAAGGGTCTCCCGGAAGCAAATTTCAAGAGCCCCAAAAGGATACGCACTGGGACAATATGGCTTCACTAAGAAGCGAGTAGAAAATAAATAGCAAGTACACCCCTCACATTTTTGTAAATATTTTATTATATCTTTTTGCCAACACTGAAGAAATGACACTTTGCTACAATGTAATGTAGTGAGTGTAAAGCTTGTATAAAAGTGTAAATTTGCTGTCCCCTCAAAAAAGGTCAACACACATCCATTAATGTCTAAACCGCTGGCAACCTAAGTGAATACACCCCTAAGTGAAAATGTCCAAATTGGGTTCAATTAGCCATTTTCTCTACCCGATATCATGTGACTCTTCGGTGTTACAAGGTCTCAGGTGTGAATGGGGAACAGGTGTGTTAAATTTGGTGTTATCGCTCTCACTCTCTCATACTGGTCACTGGAAGTTCAACATGACACCGCATGGCAAGAACTTTGAGGATCTGAAAAAAAAGAATTGTTGCTCTACATAAAGATGGCCTAGGCCAGACCTCAAATTTTCCAGTCGCCTACTCGCATTTTGTAAGTGAAAAATGAGGTCTGGCGAGGAGCTGGGCTACCTGGGAGTGGGGGGGTGAGCACCACGGCGGGGTTGATTGGGAGCTGTTCTCCCAGCGATCGCTCCAATGGCAGAGAGCGTGGAGGAAGAGGAGAGCTGCGGATCAGAGCAGTATAGCCCACTGTTAGAACTTGCATTGAAATTTCCTTGCTCTGCTCACTCGCACAACCCCGCCTCCATCTGACCCAGCACCTGTAATAGACAGAATGCGAGTCCAATGCTGGGATGTGTTGTCTATCACAGGCACGGGGTCAGGAGGAGGCGGGGCTCTGTGAGCTAGCAGAACGGAGGAAATTTCAACGTAAGTTCTAACAGCGGGCTATAACGCTCTGCGATCCGAGGCTCTCCTCTTCATCCTGTCATGATGTAGGCTACACCTACAATAATAGCAAGACTGTCCCTGAGAAAGGAGTCAAGCTCCTCCGAAACACAACCAGTTTGGAAATGTATGTCTCTTTTTACTATGTATTCCATTTTTAGTCCAAATTATTGTTCCTCTCCTATACCTTTAAAGTCCCATTGTAGAGAGGGGTAAACTGTTTTTCTTAGTATTGGCATAACGGCATGTTCAGATTTAGCGTGGAAAGACAATGTAGGTATATCCCTAAAGCTGATATTTTAGGTAAAATTTGTGGATACAGCACCAGGGACATGAAGCGTGTCCCATGCCCTGCTACCTCTTGCTTACTGTAGAACTCTCCCCTCCCTTGATGCCAAACTTCCCCAACACCAGTGGTCTTCCATTGCTATGGGGCCTAAGATCAGTGGCTACAGCTGTGAAGCATTGGCATCACTCACCCTCCCCTTACTTCTCTTTTGACCATTTACAGAACTTGTAGTATTTTACCAAAATTGCAATGAAGGAGGTGGATCCTGTCACTCATCCACCCCTTTCAGAATGCTTTACATTGTTTGAAAGAATACTATAAGTCCTCTGGTTGAGTGAGGAGGCAGGGGAGTGTGGGTGGCATGGATGCATCAGTCACGGCCCTTGATCTTAATCCTAGCAGCACCAGAAGATCACTGGTGTGGTGGTGTATCCAGTAGAACAGTGGTTGTCAACCTTACTAGTGCCGTGACCCCTTGATAAAATTTCCCAAGGTGTGGGGACCCCTAACAGTAAAATTATTTTCGTAGCGTGGGTTGTCAGCATACAAGACAAGTAATTTGCGCCCCTAACCCACGGACATTTAGCGCTCCCTGAGTCCCTTCCACTCATACAATATTAAAACCCCTTATGGTACATTTGAGGATGTACCCCTCTATTTCTTCTCCTTTCTTTCCCTTTTTTCCCACCTGCCATCCCTCTCTAGCCGTCTTTCGCTCCCTTTTTCTTTGTTTCCTCCCCTCTTTTTCTCTCCCTTCCATGCATTCTCTATTTTTATTTCTTCTCTTTATTTCTTGGTGGGGGTGGGGTTAGTCGGATCAGTGGCAGTGCTGGTGGGGGGTTCTGATCCGTCAACTTAGGTGCTCTTAATCAAGGTCATCTGCTGATCTGAGAACTGTAGTGGGGACTTTTAATGGCAACTATAATCACAGGTAGTGTTACTCACTGTGTCTCCGCATTCACGGTGTCTCAGACTTTGTAGTGTCTCGTAGCAGTGACACCTATGCTGAAATCAAGAGATGGGGTCTCCTCCAGCCTCTCCCACTTCACATTCCTCATGTCAGCTGACTTCTAGTCTCTGCCCCCAGCCATGGCGTGAACTGAATGGGCGGCTGCGAAATTCATGATTTGGTGACCCTCTGGCAAATCATCATTTGACCCCCAAGGGGGTCCCGACCAACCGGTTGAGAACCACTGCAGTAGAAGGACATTTTCTACAGTATGTAGCAGTCAGCAGGATATGGGATACGCTTCATTAGAGGCAAGTATGACCCTGGTGCTATATCCACTAGACATTTTTTAATTAAACTTCAGCTTTATACGTTAATTTGTTTTTTACAAAGATTCTGTTATTAAATGTTAAATACATATCACAATGAACTAATCATTTAAACTTTATACATATTTCATGCATAAAATATTTGCTATTCAGAATTTTTTTTTGTTTTATTATTTTCTAGGCACAGTGTGAGCCCTGCAGATAAGAGGGTCATAAGAAAGTGCTGCTTGCCGTTTTTACTAGTGAAATACCAAATACAAAATCTATTTGGATTAAGTTGTCAGGATTTAACATGCATTGTGCTTTTTTCTTTTGAAGCATTGTGTTCTGGATGCTGTTTTTTGCACCTTTTTAAATGGACTGCCAACTTTTTTGTGTGTCAAGGTCACTTGCTGCCCTCTTCTGGAAGTCTGCGTATTTCAGTGTACTTCTATTTTTGCGTGTGCTGCCATTGTATAAGTATTCAGCATTGTTGCATACATTATTACCAGTTTAAGTAAAAATACATATTCAATATTGTTCTATACCTTGAAACTAAAATTTAAGTTAACATTATTTGATATGAGGGAAGCTGTAAGCAATGTTTTCTAGGCTTTATTTGGTTACAGATCATTTTGTATTTACTGCAAAATGTTTGTGTGATTCTTAACAGATCATTTTTAATCTCTGGCTTTAAACAGGTTTGGAGTCTGAAAGGAGCGAGGACATTGGGCAAAATGAATGTAACAGGTACCAAAATTAGATTTCTTTTTCGAGTTTAATACCACTTAAATATATAATTGGTATCTAAATATACATTATTCAGATGACCATGAATAGTTTGTGAAATGCTAAGAGAAGCCCATTTTTGACCATATTTTATGTTCCACCCATATGTAGGGTGTAACATGAAATCTGGTCACACTCTGTAACCCCCAGACCCCCCCCCCTCCTTACAGATTCTAGGGGTCTTCTCCCCACAGCAGCCTGTCATGTTTAGAAATAGTTGCAGTTATGTGTGGGCCACACAACTGCGCCTTTCATTCTCAGGAAGTCTTCGCTACCACTTCGGCAGGGGGACTCTGTTTCTAATGGAGCATACATTTTCAGACGTCACTGCACTTAGTCGATTAATACATCCTCCAGCTCCAAACCTACCTCTGGAGAAATGGTCTACAGGAACCAAAGAATTGTACTCACGCCCCACTGCTCACAATTGCAATGTCTTATCAGTTATAAACGCCTTACACCTCACATTTGTAGGGGTTGATATGCTCCCTAGGTGACCCCAACATCCAGGATACTGACAAAAAACACAAAACACACAAACTCCTGCGCACAAGTGGGATCCTTGATAATTAGTCAGATGTCTACAAACCGTTCTCCTTAGATGTCCAAAAAAACCGTAGTGACAGAGGCCTTGCTGCCCTTCATGGATGGGGGAATCCTGATAGAAGACAAAAAGGGAGAAAGAAAGGCGCACCAGCCTCGTGTACTACCGTTTGGCAAATTTTAATGGAATAATAAAATAATGAAAACTACTCACAAACATGAAATGATAAAAGGCTTGTCAAACGATAATTGAAATACCCCTCAAACCACACTCCAGACTGTAGGGGGGGTGGCGAGGTGCGTTGCTGCTGGCTGACGCGTTTCGAGGTAACAGAGACCTCTTCCTCAGAGCCCAGCAGTGACATGACCATCCACTTCCACTGATTAAATAGAAAAACATGTAGGCCCAGGCACCTCCCACCACCGACCACAGAAACACTCCCAGGGGCCGTCCAGACTCCACCCCCAAACAAGCAAAAACAAAGACAAAGATGAAAATAACAATGAAAATAGAATAAATTAAAAATAAAAATAAATGAATAAAAATGAAATTGAAATTGAAAATGAAAATAAAGAACACGAAAAAAAAATAAAGAAAAAAAAAAATATAATGATAAAAATGAAAATAAAAATAGATATAAAAATAATGGTGGTAGCTGAAAGTAATGCTAATGGGGCCGAGGAAAAATGTGCGCAGCGACAATGATAGTAATAATGATGCTAAAGAAAAGATGTATAAGGTTAAATGAAATACATAAAGAATGTGTATATATATATATATATAAACAAATATATGGTAATACTCAACCATCACTATTTGTAGTGACGGTGAAGTGCTGATAGGATGCACAGGGTGAGGAAGGTGTACTGTAGATCCGACGATGAGGACTACAAATGCACCCGCTACACAACATAGTCCACAGTAAAGTGATCACTGGTGACAAATGGGAGGGAGATGTATAAAAGGGGAACAGCAAGAAGTACACATGAGGAAGGGGAGAGAGGGAGAGGGAAGGGATGGGCAAAGAAAAACATAGACAACTTACATGGATGGCTTATACAAAAACGGGTCTATGGGGCCGATGGGCTAACATCTCTCCTGCTAGGGAATCGTCACCGCTACCGAGGTAGCCAAGCAGGAGACGATTCAATCGACATGTGCTGCTTTTGATGGAGCGCAAACAGATCCGTCTGCGCTCCACAGGCTGGCGCGCCGTCTTGCCGCGTCATCAGTCATCGCCTACTTCTCTGACGAATCGTCAGAGGGAATGCTAGAGACACCAGGGCTCAAAATCCGCAATATCCCCAACATCCACCTGCACTCACCATATATTTTTTTCTAACAGTGCTCTGTGATACTCCTTACATGTACTGTATATTCCAGGCACCATGAGAGAACCCTCCAGCTCCTAACTCCAATATTCCCTTGGTTCCTCAGATGTTCATATGAGAGGAAACGTACCAGGAGCAGGGGGGGGGGGGGTCGTCCTATTATACTGTTTGTTAGAATAAAATTGTAAACCAGAAAGCTCCGTTACGACAGTATCCAACTCTGTATTGGCGTGTGCTCAAACAGCTGTAACGGGAAGTCTGTTTTTCTATTTTTTTTTTTTTTTTCATAATCAATATGGCTGCATTTTTCATTTATTTATTTTTTACTGCAAAAAAGGTGAAATTTACCTTTTTTAAGGTATAAAAAAAAAACACAACAAATTTTACAACGGATGATTTATTATGTTCTTTAATGTGTAAACTCATATAGGATAGTGTTTTCCAGTAACCGCAGTTTTTTAGAGACATTCTCTTTTTGTAAAAAAAAAAAAAGGGGGACAGCCCTGTAGTATAGTGGTTAGTAAGTAAAACTATGTACCTACTATACAATGTTTTGGCTGTAACATGCAAATACAATTCTTTGCACTAACAACAAATGATGTATATGGCAATCTCTGCCCTGTCACCTCAGCAAAATTGAACTGGTGAGATGCACCAAGAGCGAGGAAAGAAACCTAGAGCACCCTTGCAGGGGTCAGTTTCCACAAAAAATGGTACCAATATGAGCCTCACTTTTGATAATCTGGAAGTGTTGCTGTCCCCCTGAACGTACCAAACCAACATTTGGGGTTGAGGAAATAGCTCCTTATCTAGGTTGCCAGCTGCCAAGAAATTTGTGTAAAAACATTGGCTAGTAAAGGCCATTAAAAATACGTCCAAATATACATTTAGCGGCTGGCTTCCAAACAACATAAAGGTCTGTCATACCTAGCTCTATAGCTTGCTCCTTGAAATGCTCATGCATGGCTCCCCAGATGGTACTAATATAGTAGGTCATCTCTCCAGTAAACCTTGATGTTAAAACTGCATGCAGTTCTGACAACATGTACATGTAAAGTATTCAGTTGTCCATCATTTTGGGGTTATTGGTCACACATTATATATTTTATCAGAATTGTCAATTTCTTTAAAAAAAGCAATATCTATTATAGGTCTGTGACACTCAGTGTGGGCCAGGTTGGGGAAAAAAGCCAATGCTGGCAGTGGTACAGCAATGTGATTGTTTTAATTGTTTACCTTTACCAAAAAGTACACTATGCTCCCTTTCATTTCAAATAATGTAGGCCAAAACCACAGTTGTTGGGACCAATGCCCCCTACTTCCACAGAAGGGGGCTATGTCCTGTTTGTTCTGGCCACCCATGCACAATGTTTACCCTCTCTTGTTGCCTATGATGACTTCAACAGCTGTGCAGGAGAGTGTACACACTGCACAAGTGGGGCCTGATGAGACGGGGTCCCTCCCATGGCACTGATCGCAATGGTTGCTCTATCTCTACAATAACTCAAGATGCAGCCATAGTAGACAATAAGGGCTCATTTATATCATAAATGCATGAAAACTGATATGAAAACCAACATCAGTTTTGATGCATCAGTTATGTGCCCTATAAACACCAATGTTTGATGTCCTGTCAGGTTTTTTTTTTTTCGTGCAGAAAAAATCTGCACGTGATAATAGTGTTGTGATGTGAATAGGGCACATAGAGAACAATTGTTTTTCTTTGCCCTTGCAAAACGCATGCAGAAAAACTGACGTCTCTGCACCATGGTGGGAACGAGGCCTTAAAGGGGTTGTAAAGGAAACATTTTTTTTCATAATAAGCATCCTTTACCTGCAGACATTCCTCTTTTCACTTCCTCATTGTTAGTTTTTGCTCAGAAGTTGCTCTATTTCTTCTCTGTTCTGTTCACTTCCTGCTTGTCTGATTGTTACTCACCACTGTGAAGGGAGGCTTTACTGCGGTGGTCAGTAACGTGCACGCCCCCTCCTGGGAACTACATCTGTGTGGCAGGACACTCTCTACGTGTTAGAGACTTCAAGGAGGTGTGAATTACTGGGCGTGCCGCAATGCATACTGGGAAATGTAGTTCTTACACGAACGAGCGCCGCAAACCAGGAAGTGAATGAGAGAACAGAAACTAGAATGCCGGTGATATAGATGAAGGAATTTAATAGGCATTTACTCGTTTTTTAACAGAATCATTACATTATTCTGTCTGTCTACCTTGCAGACATTAATTTTAGGCAAATTTTTTTTTTCCTTTACAACTCCTTTTAATATAGTTCTGGCCTACATTTTTTGAACTGAAAGGGGCCCTGACAAATAGGCATGTTTTTAGCACGCTATCATGTTATACCCATATGGAACAGCATATTGGGCCAAATCCTCAAAGATCCTGCCTAACTTATCTTTTCCCATTTAAGTTATACTGCCTTAAAATTTCTACCTAAGTGCCTGATCCACAAAGCACTTACCTAGAAATTTCAGGCTGTGTAACTTAAATTCTCCCGGCGCAAGGCGGTCCTCTTCTCCAGGGGGCGATTACAATTTAAATGAGGCGCGCTCCCGCGCCGGACGTACTGCACATGCCCGTGACGTCATTTTTCCCGACGTGCATCGCGTGTTTTTACGATACGCCGAGTTTTGAGGATCGCGCCGGGTTAAAAAATTGCGACGGGTTAAAAAAAAAAGATACGGCGGAAAAAAAAAAATTCAAAATTTTAAAAAAATCGCGGCGATCGAAAAAAGTCTGTTTTTACAAGGTGTAAACAGTTTACACCTTGTAAAAGCAGCCCTAATTTTACGTATGCAAACGTAAACTTACGCAGAAAAAACAAAGCTGAAAAGCTTTGTGGATCTCCGTAAGTCCTCATTTGCATACGCAAAGCGGCATTTCAATGCGAAATGCCCCCAGCGGCGGATGCGGTACTGCATCCTAAGATCTGACAGTGTAAGTGTCTTACAGATGTCAGATCTTCTGCCTATCTTTGGAAAACTGCTTCTGAGGATCAGTTCCAAAGATAGGCACAGGGATACGCAGGCTGAACAGCAGTTCCGCCTGCGTATCCCTTTTGAGGATTTGGCCCATAGTGCTTTTTGGTAAAGGTAAACTTTCATTTTAAAAAGTACATTTTGTTAATTGATTTGGACTTCCTTTTAATCATGCAATTTACTTTCTTCTTCCCCTTTTTTTTTTTTTTAAGGTCAGTTGACGGTGAGCTGAATTTGGAAAACAGTATTGTACCAGGTAGGAAAAATTACATCTGTGTTTGCGTTGTTTTAGTGTGTTTACCAAAATATACACTTAAGCCAGTCATACGTGGATTGAAGTAGGGACCTGCCAAACGTTGGGCCCATGTACAGAATCTACCGAAATGATCTTACAGAAATATTCCAAGAATTTTTTTTTAATGTTTCGGGGTACTGCTTGGGCATAATCTTTAACAAATTATCTGGTGGTCTTGCCCAAAGATTAAAGTATTCTGGGAAGAAGTGGCTCCATGGATCAAGAAAATGTCTAATGAAACTATAGAACTAGCACCATTGCACTTCTTGTTCCATGGGACTACTGGATCCATAAAATCTTACAAAAATAGTGTTATACCACATTTATTAAATGCGGCTAAGAGGTTGGTACCCAGGCACTAGAAACAGGTAGCATGCCCCACCCTTATAGAATGGAAAAGGGAAGTGGATACAATAATGGAGCCGGAAAGGTGGGTGCATGAGACCAGAAATCAACAGGAGAAATTAAAAAAAATCGATCAGGTCACAGAGCTGAAGAACGGGGAGATGTCAGTGTAAACACAACATCTCATGTCCTTCCTCTGACATGTCACTGATTGAATGTTCCCTGTCATCAGTGACATGTCACGGCAAGCCACGCCCCCTAACAGTTAGGTCACACTTAACTCTTTCGGCACCCCCTACAGGTTAACCCCTTTACTTTCAGTGTCATTTTACAGTAATCGGTGCATTTTTATAGCACTGATCGCTGTAAAAATGACAATGGTCCCAAAATGGTGTCAAATGACAGTCCACCATAATCTCGCAGTCACGATAAAAAGCGATGATCGCCACCATTACTAGTAAAAAAAAAAGATTAATAAAAAATGCCATAAAACTATCTGATAGTATATCTATACACATCTCTGGACATTTGCTCTGTTACATTATACTCTGCTGTTCCGAGAGAATGTCTTTGATCCCACTTCCTATTACGAGACTGTTTTGTACTTCGGTATACACGGTTTCATGTGACCTTTTTTGCGTTCATTTGCCCAACAAAGGGGTTACTAAAAGATCCAAGGCTAGGTTCACACTACATTCAGGTGTGGCACTGTGTGTAATCACACGCTTCCCCACATCAAAAACATGCTGCTGTTAGTAGAGGGGTGCAGGGGCACCATTGATTCTTAATGGCCCCCTACGCAATGTGGGCTATTAATGAAAACCGCAGCACAATTTCCCGTGCTGGTAATCGCATAGCACTGTGCAGTTTCCCTGCAGCTGCAACTTTGAAAAAGGTGCACGGACCGTTTTCCTTAGGTACAGCAGACCATTCAAATGATTTGGCTGCTGTGTTTTCTGGTGTTTTTTTATAATTTTGTCACTATTTAACCTTGAGAAAGGGATCCTACATAGCCCTAAAATCTTGGCATTTGTATTAATAAGCAATACGTTTCCATAATAGAAAGTGAAATCTATTCTTGGGAGTGCTGGTGACCTCTGCATCATTTCTAAGGTATGATGACCTTGGAGCTCAAGGACTAAAATCTTAGTTTTTGGGTGGATTAGCCTTTTTAAAGAAAATATACTGTATAATTTTAGTTACAATCAATATGTGATGTCATGGCCAGCTTTGTAGTTCTAGTCTAGATGATCTACAAAGTCTATTCATATAAATGCTTTAAATCTGTTTTATTTCATCTAATAAATTAAACTCAGAGCAAACCATTTCACACCCCGAGGATGAATTGCATAACCATGTTCTGTTTGACATGCAAATTAGACATGCACACAGTTAACTAAACTCTGTAATGCATCACACAGTACATAGTTCTAATGCACTACTTTTTTTTTTTTTTTTACAGAGAACAATGAAAAGGAGCTTATGCATCATCAAAAGATCTATACTGTGAGTCTTCCTCCAGGTGACTATGTACCAGGTCCTCAGAATAACAATGGATCCTCGACCACAGAAAACTCAGACATCCATGAAGATATAGAAGGTACATCGTTTTTCGTATGGGATTTTATTGATGCAGGATGGCACTGATATGTTTATAAACCAATATAATTGCAATGTTCTGCTAGTTTTGACCATAATGAAGATGAAAGTGGGCTTTATGAAACTTGTATATTACAAGCTCATTGTACAGATGGAGCACAGTGTCCTTTGTCATTGCATTTTACTTTTTTCTAAGCAGCCTTGTTTGTTTAAGAGCACCATTAAATGCAGTTGTCCTTAGCAGCTAAAGGGGCTGTGCTACTCAGTATAGCATTATAATAAATATTGGGCTGCTCTCTCGGGTTTTAAAACGATTATGCCATTATAATTTTTACTATGTTTTCTGTTGAACTCTTATGTGAACAAGTATTTCACTTGTAGGTATTGACAGATGGTATGAAAATGTGAGATAGTATATTATTTTGAACAAGCAATTCAAGCTTTTATAGAACATTATTCACATTGTATGCTGATGTGAACCATTTATATTGCACACAATTTCTAAAGCGCTCATACTTGCACTTCACAATAGGCTATTGAATTTGCACACGTGATTTGTAATTCATTAAAAATGACATCTTGGTGCTTTGCATTTCATTTTCAATCAGCTTCCCATTTTTAATGATAGGTTGGAAACACCTTAGCACATTAACCTGTTTATATGCATAAAGATGTTGCCCTTCAAGCAAGCCAAAGCGGTTTCCTTCTTTTTCAGATAATTATGGTTTCTGGGAATATCTTTATGCCTAGTTTATTATTCCTGTATATAATTAAAATGTCTGGCTTTTCCATGCCCCCTTTTATGTTTTACAAGTGGTGCAGAGTCTTCTATCCTTACAGCTGACAATATTGATGATTGAATTTCTACAGGCTTACACAGGAGACATTGGGGTTGATTTACTAAAACTGGAGCCGGCAAAATCTGGTGCCTTGGATGATGCAGATTTGGTCTGCTACAGGCTGTGGGGCCAAAATTCGGTCCCCTTTTAATGTCTTGAATAAGAGTATGCTCCTCTGCCCTAGTATTAGATTTAGAAAATATTTAAAAGTTCTGAGATATTAATCTGCAAATCTTTCCATTTTTATTGTATGAAAAAAAATACTGCCAATGCAGCTGAAGGTGGAGGACAATGCATTCTTTGTTATTAAATGAGCCAAAGCTGCTTGGTATACATTTTCTTTCCTTACATATTATCCAGAGAACTTTTAATAACAGCTGGTTAGGGCAGCACATTCAGAAGCTCCTATAAGGGCATAAATCTAATGCGGATATGTTACTTGATGCAGTATATCTACAGGTGCATTTAAAAAATTTGGAATATCATTAAAAGGTTAAATTATTTCAGTAATTTAATTCAAGAGTGAAACTCGTATATTATATTGATTTGTTACAGACAGGGGTTGATTTACTCATCATTCAGATATTCCCACTCAAAGTCCAGGACCTCATATAATGTCCTTGAGCTGGAAGTGGTTTTAAAATAAGATAAAGAATTATAATTATAACAATTAAAATTACAATTAAATTATCCAAGGGATTAGCAAACTATCTAAAAAGGAATCAGAAAATTGTATCAAATCTTATCGAAATGAATTATTATCATCCACATATGTCTCCCTTGTACTCGCAATGTTGGAAACCCAAAAAACAGTACGGGCCTCAGTGCAGTATATCACGACCTTTGTGCTACAACACACCACGTCACTCTAATAGTTTTCAAGTTATCATTAATTGTTATAGAAATTGATTAAATTAGGTTGTTGGTCTCCAACTCCACATTTAACTCATTGGGGGACAAAGGGGGTTATTTATGAAAGGCAAATCCATGTTGCTCTACAAGTGCAAGTTGCACTTGGAATTGCAGTCACTGTAAATATGAGGGGGAAATCTGAAATGAGGGGAAGCTCTGCTGATTTTATCATCCAATCACCTGCAAGCTAAAATGCTGTTTTTTATGTCCCTTGCATGTCCCCCTCGGATCTACAGTGACTGCACTTCCAAGTGCAATTTTCACTTGTAGTGCAAAGTGGATTTGCCTTTCATAAATAACCCCCAAAGTGTTTAACTTAAAAATACAGAATGCCTCCTTTCTGCAGCGCAAGGAAATGTTTTCGTTATCGGTTAGTCCTATCTGCGATGTACTCGATTGCCATGACAGTGGAATAACATCTTTACAGGATGTCGCCAATTTACAAGCCGACCTCAATGCTCTGTCTAATTGGGCGACTAAGTGGTAGATGAGGTTTAATGTTGATAAATGTAAAGTTATGCACTTGGGGGCTGAGAATATGCATGTATCATACATGCACTTGGGGACTGAGAATGTGCATGCATCATACATACTAGGGGGAGTACAACTGGGGGGATCTGTAGTGAAGGATCTGGTTTTTGTTGATCATAGGCTCAATAATGGCATGCAATGCCAAGCTGCGGTTTCCAAAGCGAGCAAAGTCCTTTCTTGTATTAAGAGAGGTATGGACTCCAGAGAGAGAGAGATATCATTTTGCCCCTGTACAAATCATTAGTAAGACCTCATCTGGAATATGCAGTCCAATTTTGGGCCCCAGTTCTCAAAAAGGATATCGGGGAACTGGAGAAAGTGCAGAGAAGGGCAACCAAACTGATAAGAGGCATGGAGGAGCTCAGCTTTGAGGAAAAATTAGAAGAACTAAATGTATTCACTCTTGAGAAGAGGAGAATTAGGGGGATATGATCCACATGTACAAATATATAATGGGTCCATATAATAAACTTGGTGTTGAGTTATTTACTTTACGGTCAACACTGAGGACAAGGGGGCACTCTTTACGTCTAGAGGAAAAGAGATTTCACCTCCAAATACGGAAAGGTTTCTTCACAGTAAGAGCTGTGAAAATGTGGAACAGACTCCCTCCAGAGGTGGTTCTGGCCAGCTCAGTAGATTGCTTTAAGAAAGGCCTGGATTATTTCCTAAATGTATATAATATAACTGAGTACTAAGATTTGTAGGTAAAGTTGATCCAGGGTAAATCCGATTGCCTCTCGGGGGATCAGGAAGGAATTTTTTCCCCTGCTGTAACAAATTGGATCATGCTCTGCTGGGGTTTTTTGCCTTCCTCTGGATCAACTGTGGGTATGGAGTTGGGTGTATGGGATTGTACTGTGTTTTTTATTTTGTTTGTTTATTTTTGTTTGTGGTTGGACTTGATGGACTTGTGTCTTTTTTCAACCTGACTAACTATGTAACTATGTGACTTCAAGGCATTTGATGTCCATATTATGATGTAGCAGGGAGTGTCAGGGGACACTATGCTGGCCACATCCCCCTTTAATGAACCTCCTATGTTCGCCTATCCGTTTAAGCAAGGTACGGCCAACGTATTGATTGTACCCAATCTCCCTGCCTTTATTAGAGATTCTAGCCACGTTTTGGACACATTACAACACTAAAATTGGGAAGAAGGTTATCTGTGGGCTTCCTTAGACGTGTTCATTTATATACATCTATTCCACATGCAGAAGGTCTAAGAGCTCTACAATACTTCCTTTACAAAGGCCTAACTTGAGGGTACAGAATTTTGCCTGCAACACAATTTTACCTTTCTAGACCAGTTCTATCTCCAGCTCCAGGGTACGGCAATAGGGGCAAACTTTGCCCCTTGTTACGCCAACATTGCAATGAGATACTGGGAGGGGTTTTCAATTTGGAACAACAATCTCTTTGCCCAAAACATGGTGTTATACGGCAGGTACATTGATGATGTCCTAATCATCTAGAATGGCACAATTGAACAACTTTCCCCTCTTTTGTGTCCCATTGTAAGGGAAGTGTTGGCTTGAAGTTCCTTCATGTTCTAGATCCAATCTTACTCTTTTTGATCTAGAACTATTACACAAACGGGGCAACATTTCCTAGTACAAGGGATGATGATTTTTTTGATAACATTTTTGATGGTCTTTATTTTGTTTTCTAATCCCTTGGTTATTTTAATTGTAATTTTTAATTGTTATACTACTATTATTATTATTATCGGGACGGCGATATTGTGGCGGACAAGTTGGACACTTGACACATTTTTGGCACCATTGACAGCGATCAGTGCTATAAAAATGCACTGTTTACTGTATTAATGTCACTGGCAGGGAAGGGGTTAACACTTGCTGTCAGTGTGGTATGGAATCTATTAATACATATGGGGAATTTGAATTGCATAACATTTTCAGTGTTTTTGTGCAGTGCCTCCAACCTTACAGTAAAAATATGAACTTTGTTCAGACAATCGGTAACATACCATAATAATTTCCTGGGTTCGTTAATCTATGGGAAATTCTTACCAACCTATAAATATCTCCCGATAGAATTAAATAAGTAAATAATTTTATTAATTTACAAATATAATTATAAAACTTCATACAGAACCGGAATTTCTGGTGATTAATATTTTGTACACTTTACCAAAGACATCAACGCAGGAATAAAACAATTTTCCTTAATATGTGACAAATAACCCAAGGGTAG
The DNA here is from genome assembly GCF_905171775.1 of Rana temporaria. Classification (NCBI taxonomy): domain Eukaryota; kingdom Metazoa; phylum Chordata; class Amphibia; order Anura; family Ranidae; genus Rana; species Rana temporaria. The sequence continues at coordinate 208,068,527 of NC_053492.1, read as the reverse complement.
CCCAAATGACTATGTTAAAACAAATTGCGATAATTGCGCCTTAAAGCGGTGGTTCACCCTTAGAGGGCATTTTTTAGCCTTAGATTCCTGCTCGTTTTTACTAGGGGAATCGGCTATTTGTTTTAAAATATGAGCATTACTTACCTGTTTTCGAGATGCATCCTCTCCGTCGCTTCCGGGTATGGGCTGCGGGAATGGGCGTTCCTTCTTGATTGACAGTCTTCCGAGAGGCTTCCGACGGTCGCATCCATCGCGTCACGATTTTCCGAAAGAAGCCGAACGTTCGTGCGCAGGCGCAGTATAGAGCCGCACCGACGTTCGGCTTCTTTCGGCTACGAGTGACGCGATGGATGCGACCGTCGGAAGCCTTTCAGAAGACTGTCAATCAAGAAGGAACGCCCGCTCCCGAAGACCCATACCCGGAAGCGACGGAAGAAGATGCAGCTCGAAAACGGGTAAGTAGGGATCATATTTTAATACAAATAGCCGTTTCCCCTAGACCGAACGAGCAGGAAGCTAAGGGGGAAAAAAAAAAATGGTTGAACTCCCGCTTTAAATTCAAAAACACAATATCTCTTGTTGCTTGGAAAATAATCTTCAGAATTTCTCCAGCCGGAAGGAATTCGATATATGTCTTGCGGAGCCAACAGATATTATCAATTTGAAGGAAATAATAATTTAACAGGGCTACTAGAGTGAATAGGGCGATAACTTTCCCTGGGACCACAGTGGTCAAATTTGTTGCAATACAGATTGATCTTCATTTCAACTACAAACCACTTCAACACACAAGACCAATAACATGGGACAATTTTTTCTACTAAACTACTGTACCCTTCACACAGTATTGGATAAGATAAAATATAAGCAGTAGAATACAATTCCTATGATTTTGGGAAGAGAAAAAGATTATCAATTTTTATGGTCAATATCTCACCACTGTTTAAAGGATAGGATGTATATTCGATTCGTCCTAGCAGCAATGTCCAGCGAGATGGTGAGTGGTCACTTACTACCAAATTTGTGTTCGTCCAGAGAGTGTATGTCAGCGTGTGGGTCCGTCATCTTGTCTCTATGGCACCTCCCATACTTTATACCATCTGGGACAATAAGCTCATAAAATTATAATAAGCTCAGCCCAGAAGGTATGGCTTATTTTTCCATTGGTTAGAAAAATCAAATGATTTACTTTAGTAAGTTCAGGTAATATCACCTTCAACCACTAGGTATGTCTGAGGGCAGAAAAACGTGTTCTAAATTATCTGTTAAAAAAAATTCTATTTTCATAATGTGTATTGTTTGTAGATTGGTGCTGGAATATATATATATATATATATATATATATATATATATATATATATATATATATATATATATATATATATATATATATATATATAATTTAAGTACTCTGCTAACTGGTCCAATATAAAATACGCTTAGTATAATTTAAATTGATCAATATCGCATAAAATGGTTCTATATATGCATAGATGTGGAATAAAACCCTGTACAGCGTTGATCTGAAAGTTGTGTCCTCTCCTGTATGCAGACAGGAGGGAGAGGAGCCAGAGGGGAAGATAGCACAGCCCACATTTGTGCTAGGAGGGGGGAATTGGGGGGGGGGGGGTTGAGTGAGAGTTTCTGTTGGGGGGGGGGGGGGCTTGTGCTAGAATTGAGGATGTTGGGGATGTATTTGTGCTAGAAGCAGGGATTTTTTTGGAGGGGTAATTTGGGGTAGGGTAGAGTAGATTTGTGCTAGAAGCAATTATTTTTGGTGCAATAATTCCTAATGACACCCCCAGGCATTTAGCAAGTGCACATGTGTTTGCACCTGTTAAAATGCATAGTACTGCAGCACCAAGCGTTTTGGTGCAGCAAGAATTTTAAAAAAATCACGTGTTTCACACGCATAGAGCAGCCCATTGAAAAAAATAATAATAAAAAAAAATGTAATTTTTGTATATTATATAAAGACTTGTTTAGCTAGGAAAAATGCATGCTATGTGTATATTTTTATACAGTTAGTCATGATTCATATGTCTTTCATAACACTGATTGGCATCTTAAAACGATTTTTACTTCAACTTTTGTTTTACATCAAAATCTTATATTTTTACCTTACGACAGCATTATCATTAGGTCAGTAGACCATAAAATCATAATTTGTATCTATGACCTGGAATATAATATATAATTTGAGTGCTTATAATCAAATATAGGTATTTTAAAATACTGAATGTACAAATTTCAAATATCTTCCTAAAATTAATGAACTAAATGAACTTTGGACAGACTCAATGAATATTTAGAGAGAGTTTAGCTGTATACACAATTCCTAGAGTCTAATACAATGTATTTTGTTATTAAGCTGGAGGGCAGGTTGGGACTTTAAATTAAACATGCACCTAAGAGAGCGATAATGGACAATGGGTGTCTGACCAGTAGAATGCATATTAGAGCTGTACTAGCTGAATCTCTATACTCAGCACACAGGACAATAATACATAATAATATTTATTTCATATATATACACATACAGGGCTTTTTTTCAGGGGGAACTTGTTGGAACTCAGTTCCACCACCTCTGGCCCAGACCATTGGGGGGGGGGGTCTGCTCACCACAATCACTTGTAAACACAGAAGTATTGTTTCTGTGTTTACAAGTGACAGCTCTGCACTCTGTATGTAATGCAATCCTGGTTTTTAATGCCCCTTTAAGACCCATCCTCCTGTTTTTTCATGAAATCTGACTGACCACACCCACTATTTGATGTGCTTTGGAGGGTGTGTGAGTTCCTGCACCTATTGTTTGAGAAAAAAAGCCCTGTACACATATAAATTATAGCATAAAAGCATTACAGTACTTGATGGTAGTAGTATAAAAAAAGTCAGGCAGATTAATCCATACATCACATGATAGCTATATACATATCATGATTGTTACAGCATAATACATTAAAAATCGTGCAATTATCCCATGTAGTACATGATAATAGCATCGGAATAGCTTGACGCGTTTCGTGCAACTCTGCACTCTTCAGGAGCTGATGCTAATGTGTATCTAAAATTAATAAGATATATAGACTGTTGATACAGGGTCTAAAATGAACTGGAGGGTGTTTATAAAAGGGGGGAGAAGGTAAAGACAGTATATACTAGTGTGGGACATACTAAAAACATGTCCCAAGACTTACAAATCCCCTGCGAATCTCATTGGTAGCGAGATGGACTGCAAACCTTTGCTTGTTGCAGTTTTATCCCTCGCTTACCACTACCTACTTCCTGGATTTAGTTGTATAACCTTATATACCACTTTCTCATTCTATCTAGAGATGGTCTACCCCCACCTAGTCATTATATCGTACTTTCATGTTTTTGATGCACTATACTGGTTTTGCTTGATGCATACCTAGTTATCATATTACATAGTATAGTCTACTTACGCCATCACGTCTTTTATCCCTTTATAGATGTCTTCACGATTACACAAATTACTTTTTATTTCACTATCCATGGGTTACCCTAGCCCTTGGGTCAGGTCCTCTGAGGGTCTTCAACATCTATTTTGGAGATATACCATCTCAGTTCCCGGTACTGCTGACTTGCCCAGCCAGTTTGCAGCCCATCTCGCTACCAATCAGATTCGCAGGTGATTTGTAAGTCTTGGGAAATGTTTTTAGTATGTCCCATACCAGTTTATACTGTCTTTACCTTCTCCCCCCCTTTTATACACACCCTCCAGTTCATTTTAGACCCAACAGTCTATATATCTTACTAATTTCAGATACACATTAGCATCAGCTCCTGAAGAGTGCAGAGTTGCACAAAACGCGTCAAGCTATTATGTACTACATGGGATAATTTCACGATTTTTAATGTATTATGCTGTAACAATCATGATATGTATACAGCCATCATGTGATGTATGGATTAATCTGCCTGACTTTTTGTATACTACTACCAAATACTGTAATGCTTTTATGCTATAATTTATATGTATATGAAATAAATATTATTATTATGTATTATTGTCCTGTGTGCTGAGTATAGAGATTCAGCTAATACAGCTCTAATATGCATTCTACTGGTCAGACACCCATTGTTCAATATCACTCTTTTAGGTGCATGTTTCATTTAACCACTTAAGGACCGCCTCCTGCACATATACGTCGGCAGAATGGCACGGCTGGGCACAAGCACGTACAAGTACGTCCTCTAAGTGCCCAGCCATGGGTCGGGGGCCCGCGACCCGGTCCGAAGCTCCGTGGACCCGAGCGCCGCTGGAGTCCCACGATCGGTCCCCGGAGCTTCAGAACGGGGAGAGCTGTGTGTAAACACAGCTTCCCCGTTCTTCACTGTGGCGCCGTCATTGATCGTGTGTTCCCTTTTATAGGGAAACACAATCAATGATGTCACACCTACAGTCACACCCCCCTACAGTTAGAAACACAAATTAGGTCACACTTAACCCCTTCAGCGCCCCCTTTCGGTTAACTCCCAAACTGCAATTGTCATTTTCACAGTAAACAATGCATTTTTTGCTGTGAAAATGACAATGGTCCCAAAAATGTGTCAAAATTGTCCGAAGTGTCCGCCATAATGTCGCAGTCACAAAAAAAAAAAAACGCTGATCGCGATAAAACTATCCCCTATTTTGTAAACGCTATAAATTTTGCGCAAACCAATCGATAAACGCTTATTGCGATTTTTTTTTTTTTTCCCCCAAAAATAGGAAGAATACGTATCGGCCTAAACTGAGGGGAAATTTTTTTTTTTATATATTTTTGGGGGATATTTATTATAGCAAAAAGTAAAAAATATTGCATTTTTTTCAAAATTGTCGCTTTATTTTTGTTTATTGCACAAGAAATAAAAACCCTAGAGATGATCAAATACCACCAAAAGAAAGCTCTATTTGTGGGGGAAAAGAGGACGCTAATTTTGTTTGGGAGCCACGTCGCCCGACCGCGCAATTGTCAGTTAAAGCAACGCAGTGCCGAATCGCACAAACTGGCCAGGTCCTTTAGCTGCCTAAAGGTCCGGGCCTTAAGTGGTTAAAGTCCCAACCTGCCTTCCAGCTTAATCGCTATATAGGGATGGAGACACTGGACCTCCAATCCTATGCCTTATTTAAAGTCCCAAATTTCCCTACCTCCCCTCCTCCCCTCCTTTAATGTATTTTGTTAGACAAGGGTGATTTCTTTGTGATAACAGTCTAGTTATGTATCTGTGTATCCTTTTTTTATGGCGGTGTTTGTGTCTCTTCTTTTATATACCCAACAAAGAGAGGTAAATATTGTTTTTGGTTTCTGCTTTGTAATAAGTTGATTGTCTGAAGAACCGGTTTCTATCATTCTTGTTTTAAGTGGTTTCAGGAGGAGAAGAATTCAATTATTGCGAAATCATAGTTCATTGGTTTTGCAATTTCATATAGAAATATCCTGACACATTAGGGGGCAATCAAGGGGTTAACTATGTTCCCTAGGTGTGTTCTAACTGTAGGGGGGATGGGACGGACTAGGGGAAGAGAGAGATCGGTGTTCATACTTGGTATGAACACACAACGGTTCTCTCAGGGCAGAGGAGAGAGATTATTTGTGTGTTCACGCACAAAAATCCCAGTTCTCGCTCTGTCACGAACGATTGCGGGTGCTCGGCAGTCATCGCGCCAGCCGGGTACTCGCATCAGTTCCGGGTACACTCTGCGGGCATATATGCGCCCCTAATGGCCAAAAGGCAAAGCGACGTAAGGTAACGTTGTTTCGTCCAGCTGTGTCATTCTGGCGCAGTAAAACTGCGGCGGCTGGTCAGCAAGTGGTTAACACTAGATTACAGAAAGCTAAATTTACAAAAATGTCAACTATGTGATGTGGGGGATCGTTGGCTCATGTGTTGGATGCGTTTAAACAAGTTGTGCCAGTCCAAACTTGTAGGTTTAGAAGGCTTGCAGCCCCCTTTTAATGAATACAAAATCAAAGTTCACAGCACAACAGTTTGCCACACAGGGGTGCCAGCCTTCACACAGCAAAACTGTAAATTCTAAGCCACCTGGCTCTCTTCTGCAGCACCACTGCTTCTGTCAGGTTACTTTACCCATCTCTCTGTTAACTAAGCCTTAATGACAGCAGCCCGCTGCATGGGCCCTGTCCTGGCCTGTAGGTTGACATTCACCTGACACCCTGGGCTCACTCTAAGACTTAGTTCCCCCCCTCCCAGGCCCATTGATTCACCCATTTCTTCCAACCCTCTTGGTCTCCCAGACTTGCATAACTGCCTCACCTTTCTCAGTCCTGTGGACATAGAACTGGGAAGCCCTAAACCATGCTCATATTTGGTTTATAACTGTCCTGCGTACCTGTGTAGTCAAACAGGCTGCAGGCCGCCAGCAAAACCTGGACTAAAGGCCAAGGTGCCTTGAACCTTCAAGCTCCAGGTCCCGAATCGGGATTACAAAACCCAGATAAAGCTTAAAAACACAGCTTTCTCCACACATAATGTACTGCAGAGCTTCTAGAACTGCAGCTCTAAGGCCCCGTACAGACGAGCGGACAAGTCCGCTGGGAGATTTCGGTCTGATGGCTGTACACACCATCAAACCGAAATCCGCGCGGACAGAGAACGCGGTGACGTAGACGACACCGACGTTCTCTATCGCGCGAGTTCAATGCTTCCACGCATGCGTCGAATCAATTCGATTCATGCGTGGGATTTCGGTCCGCTGGTTAGACGTACTAACCAGCGGACATGTCCACCGGACAGCTTCCCAGCGGACATGTTTCTTAGCATGCTAAGAAACATTTGTCCGCTGGAAATCTGTCCGCTAGCCTGTACACACGATCGGATCTGTCCGCGGACCAGTTTTAGCGGACATGTCCGTTCGTGTGTACGAGGCCTAATGCCGCATACACACCATCACTTTATGTGATGAAAAAAAACGACATTTTCTGTGAAGTAAAAAACAACGTTTTTGAAACTTCAATTTTCAAAGACGAAGTTGCCTACACACCATCGTTTTTCTCACAATGTTCTAGCAAAGCGAGGTTACGTTCACCACGTTTTTCCATTGAAGCTCGCTTCATAAGTAGCTTCTGGGCATGCGCGGATGAAAAAACGTCGTTTTAAACGACGTTTTTGCTACACACGGTCAATTTCTGTGAAGTAAAAGTTGACGTTTTGAAAAACGACACATAAAATTGAAGCATGCTTCAATTTTTTTTGGTCGTTTTTTAGAAGACATAAAACGATGTTTTCCCCCACACACGGTCAATTAAAGTGACGTTTTTAAAAACGTCATTTTTTTTCATCACATAAAACGACCGTGTGTACGCGGCATAAGAATCGTGCACATTTATGAAAAGGATAAGGAAATGATGCAAATTTACTGGGCCTCGCACGGTCACACTCCTCTTCCTGACAGATTATTTCAGCTCAATGCTGTTGCCACACCAGTTTCACATAACACTTGTAGGATGATTATACCACAATACACTCTTGCAGTTTTATGTCACAATACACAATGAAAACCCATCATGTCATTGGTCCCCATGACCTCCCTTAATCTACTATTACTCAATTAGTGTAACAAATTACAGTCTATTATAACTTTTAAACACACAAACAATGTGACAATGCTTTGATTGGTAGGAGGGAAGAAGTAGAGAATTATCGAAGAAACATTTTGTTAAAGTCACCTCATATACGTTTGGTTTTTGTAATTCCAGATTCAAATACATTTTTAAACGTAGTTTGGTATACCTATCCAACATTAACCACTTAAGACCCGGACCATTATGCAGGTTAAAGTGGAGGTTCACCCAAAAACTCAATTTTTAACATTAGATTGAGGCTCATTTTGTGAAGGGGAATCGGGTGTTTTTTTTTTAAATCGAAGCAGTACTTACCGTTTTAGAGATAGATCTTCTCCGCCGCTTCCGGGTATGGGCGTTCCTATTTGATTGACAGGCTTCCGACGGTCGCATACAGCGCGTCACGATTTTCCGAAAGTAGCCGAACGTCGGTGCGCAGGCGCCGTATAGAGCCGCACCGACGTTCGGCTTCTTTCGGCTACTTGTGACGCGATGTATGCGACTGTCGGAAGCCTGTCAATCAAATAGGAACGCTCAGTCCCGAAGACCATACCCGGAAGCGGCGGAGAAGATCTATCTCTAAAACGGTAAGTACTGCTTCGATTAAAAAAAAAACGATTCCCCTTCACAAAATGAGCCTCAATCTAATGTTAAAAATTGTTTTTCGGGTGAACTCCCGCTTTAAGGACCTTCCCCTTTTTGCGATTCGGCACTGCGTCGCTTTAACTGACAATTGCGCGGTCGTGCAACGTGGCTCCCAAACAAAATTAGCGTCCTTTTTTCCCCACAAATAGAGCTTTTTTTTGGTGGTATTTGAGCACCTCTGCGGTTTTTATTTTTGCGCTATAAACAAAAATAGAGCGACAAATTTGAAAAAAAAATCAATATTTTTAACTTTTTGCTATAATAAATATCCCCCAAAAATATATATAAAAAAAAACGTTTTTCCTCAGTTTAGGCAGATACGTATTCTTCTACCTATTTTTGGTATAAAAAAAATCGCAATAAGCGTTTATCGATTGGTTTGCGCAAAATTTATAGCGTTTACAAAATATGGTATAGTTTTATTGCATTTTTATTAATATTTTTTTTTTTTTACTACTAATGGCAGCGATTTTTTTTTTTTTTTTGTGCCTGCGACATTATGGAGGACACATCGGACAATTTTGACACATTTTTGGGACCATTGTCATTTCCACAGCAAAAAGTGCTATAAAAAAGCACTGATTACTATGAAAATGACAATTGCAGTTTAGGAGTTACCCACTAGGGGGCACTGTAGTGGTTAAGTGTGACCTCATATGTGTTTCTAACTGTAGGGGGCGGGGCTGGACGTGTGATGTCAGTGATCGTCTTTCCCTATATCAGGGAACAGACGATCACTGCCACAATGAAGGTGTGTTTACACACACCTCTCCCCGTTCTTTAGCTCTGGTGACCGATCACGGGACACCGCCGGCAATCGGGTCCCTCGGGCGCGGTCACGGAGCTTCGGACCGGGGTCGCGAGTGCCCATGGCTGGGCCTTAAAGAGACACGTACAGGTACGTGATTGTGCCCAGCCGTGCCATTCTGCCGACTTATATCCTCTGTAGGGGGTCCTTAAGTGGTTAAAGGTGTTGTAAAGGTACAATTTTTTTTTTTCCTAAATAGCTTCCTCTACCTTCGTGCAGTCCTCCTTCACTTAAACTGAATAGTTAACTGTGATCTGAATAGTAAAGTGTTCTGAACAATATGGGTCTGTTATGAGTTATTTCAAATCAGTTCAAAGGAACTTGGTTACAAAAGAGTAGTTTTCATTAGCTTCTTTCGTTTGTCTATGGACAAGATGTTTTAATCAACATTTACAGCTTCTGCTGACTTTTTTTTTATTTTTATAAATAATGAAAGGAGCTAGGTTTCATTCTGGGTTCTTCCTTGAAATTCTCTCGGGCTAAAGGTGCTGTCCATAAATGGACTGGCAATATCATTTTTAGCTGTTATGTTTTGACCTGTGCCTTGAACATAAAGTAATATTATTGAAGTATGGTAGGAAATGGATTTTAAATCCTCCTTATTTTATCCCATCAGATACAGTAGGTAGAATTTCATCTTGTGTTTTAAGGGTGTGTTCGTGGGAGACCGCTTAAAAATTATTCAAATTTGAGTTTAATTTGCTATTTATACTTGTTTTTGTATATCTTCTTTTTTGTTCTCTCTATATTTTACATGAAAAAGTCAGTTTTTTTTTTTTTTTTTTTTATAACCGTGACTATGCAGGATGACCATTGTGTTAAGACGTCACTGATTGAGAACACTTTGAATCCTTAATAGTTGATGTCATTTTCATTTGACACACAATATGAAGGCCTCAGCAATATGTTGTGGTATCAACAGCTGTCAAATGGTGGGCCACCAAGAGGTCCTGTGGCAAAAGATCAAACATCTGCTTGTACTGACTGAGCTGATTTACTGTTTGCTGCCCGCTCACCTGTGTCCTACCAACCAATGACTATTGGTTGCTAAGAACATGTCCTGTACCCGCACAGCTTTAAGCTGGCAGGAGGTATGGGCTGTGCTCTTTCCTCCCTGTCTGTATACGTGAGTTAAGACAGAACACACTCGAATCTGACTGTACAGGGTTTGATTACCTCCCCCATCTCTTCCTGTCCTGGCAGCAGAAATTGTGGGTAGGGGGCTGTAATTAAACTCTGTACAGTGTTGATCTGAGAGTTGTGTTCTCTCCTGTATGCAGACAGGAGGGAGATGAGCTGGAGGGGAAGATGGCACAGCCCACATTTGAGCTAGGATGGGGGAATTTGGGGGGAGAGGGGGCAATTTTTGAGTGAGAATTTCTGTTGGGAGGGGGGGTTGTGCTAGAATTGAGGATGTGGGGGCTGTATTTGTGCTAGAAGCAGGGATTTTTTTTGGAGGGGGGGATTGACTTGACTGAAAAAAGGTTGAGAAACCCTGTGCTGAATTACTTATACTATTGGGACCGCTATGTGGAACAGCCATGTTACAATCTGCAAGTTAACTGCACTTGTTTTCTGCTTTAAAAATAACTTCAAGGTCTGTGCCATCTCAGCACTTTCATTCTAACACCTACTGGAGTGTAGCCAGTTTGGCTGATGTACATGCGCAACCCTTGTTCTGCTGTGTTGAGTGTGGAGACTGCAGATCAATTTGTCTTTCTAGGCCAGCCCACACAAATAATTTTTTTCTGGTCTTTAGACGCTGGGGGATTAAAACACCCTCTTCTTTTTAATCTGAGCACTCCAGCTTTAAAATCTCCCAGCCGTCACTGCAGTCACAATTCTCTTACTGCATTATTTCTAAAATAATGGAGTTGGTAGTTAGCCCAAAAACTTGCCTCCAGAGATATACAGTATAAGAAACCTGTTGCAGATTCAGTCTCTCGCTATCTACTGAAAACTGAAATTTCAGATTTGGTTGATCTCAGATAAGTATACTTTAGCTGAAAGACTAAGTTCACCTATTTTTCCCTCTAAACTCCAGCTTTCCTATGTACCATTAACATACCTCTGTTACAGAAAAGTAAAAGCTTTCTCTGTCTTCTAGGACAGGGCTTACCTACGTCTCCACAGTCCCCAGTAGAAAACTCCTCCATTACCCATCCTGAAATTTGCTATTTGAAATGGAAAAAGCGTTACAAGTCAGTAGTTCACCAGTTGACCTCATTACCTCCCCCCCCCCCCCCCATTTCTTCAGAAACTTGCAACACAGTATATTCCCTTATTTTTTTCAATTCACCACTATCCCCTCTGGAAAACAAAACAAAAAAAAGCTAAATTAAAATGGCAAACTACTTACAAAAACAAACACATGTCGAGAGCAAAGGTCGGATCATCTCGAAATGTGGGGAGGCATAAAAAAGGAACCAGCCATAGGAGATGGGATGGGCCACTCTGTCTAGTCCTAGATGGTCAATAAATGGCATATATAATGAGCCTACACAAAACCTTGACATTTATATATCTAAGTTTATTGGGCCTAACATAATCTCAAAGGTACTTACTGGCAGTGGACTGGTAAACAGGTTTCCAAAAAACTAAAATCCAAAAGAAAGAGTTCCTCATACCAAGATTCATAACCATCTCTCTAAAGGTTAAATGGCTTACAGTATATCCAAAGTGCAATCAAGGCAACAAGATTTAGAAAAGCAGATGCTCCACTTCCCATAGTGTGTCCCGCCTAACCAGGCCAGGCTGAAAGGAGAACGTTGGGCAAGACATCAATACATTCTCCTTCTGCAGCTATTCCCATAGGGTTACTAAGAAAAAAGTGCATAGCCATGGAGCACATTGCTTACCTGACTAGTCCATCCTCTTTGCACAAGACAAATGTTGTCAGATACCATTCAACATGTCGAGACAATGCCCCCATTAACCCCACCCCTAATATATATATATATATATATATATATATATATAATATAGTTCCCAAGGTCCACCTACCAACGTCCATTGCCAGAACAATTAACCATTCACAGACAGTTCTTATACTGGGTGGCTGGTGGAGTCCTTTCCCCATTGAGCACACAAACCTGGAAGTACCTCCATAGTGTAACAAACTATTGGGTCCACAGACCAAAATAATCCAAGCCACCTTTCACAGAAAAACACAGCCAAAAAAAGGGGAAAGAGACAAGCGGGGACGCCGCCTGCTATAATTCAAGCCACATTCCACAGAAAATAACTATGTCCAGACAGAGGCTTACATTGTATAACCAGTTAGACAAAAAAATTATAATCCAACTAAACTTAAATTTTAAATATTTATGTTGCTTACATTACCACCAACATGATTGTGCTGTCAGAGGTAGACAACATGTTTAAGTTTTAAGAAAGGGGCTAAATGAATTGCATCATTGAGGCAGTAGCATGTAATCTATGTATAAACCTGGCCTCAACTTGTAACATACGTTGATCAAAATCACCACCACACGGGTGGAGGTGTATTCTGGCCAATGCCAGAAACTGCAATAAATCCAATTTTTGTATGCATGTCTTTCTGAAAATGCCTTCTTGTTGGGATCTCTAAGTTGGCCCCTCAAATGTCAGCGACGTAATCTTTATTGAATGGCCATAACTTCTTATGTGTTGTGCCCATGTAAAAGGCCCTCAACCACATGTTAACAGATTATCCCAGTCGTTTCACAATTTACAAAATGTTGGTTGTGATGTCACCTACAGTCACTGCTTCTTTTGTCACACATATAAAGTCACAGTAAGAGCAGCTACCGCCTTTAAAAATGCATTTGGAGCATGTACTGTAGGGGTCTTGCCTACCTCTTCTGTCAAAATGTCTTTTAACCAGGCTGTCCTTTTTAGTGATTGGCCACATCTAAATGTCAAGTGCGGGCGATCTGCAAAATGCATGATAATATTATCCTGACTTAACAAGTGCCTGTGTAACTGTGTAATTCTCCTGATCTTGTCATTTTGACTGTTAAATTGTAAGATCAGTCTCCCTTTAATATTTTACTGTGGTTTGTTGGCATGATAGAGTAGCAAATCACGTAGGCTTCCTTTCTCTTCTCTTTCTGATATGCCTGCTTAAACAGGGTAGCCTTGTCTGAGAAACCCATCTCTCAGACCTCGAGCCTGTATTTTAAAGTCTTCAACTCACGAACAATTCCTGCAAAGTTGCTTATATTGTCCCATGGGGATACCCCTGATAACGTGTCTAGGATGTACACTTTCCATGTGAAGCAGGGAATTCCCAGCAGTGGGTTTCCTAAAAAGGTTAGTAGAAAAAATTCCCTTTTGGATCTTTACTAATGGTTAAATTTAAAAAAGGTAAAGTCGTTTCATCCATATTGAGTGTGAATTTAAGATTCCACTCATTGTTAAGTTGCCCCACAAATTTTAATAATGACTTGCGCTCTCCAGTCCAAAAAATAAGAATATCATCTATGTACTTTCGCCAGAGCAACACTTGGTGAAGGTACAAAGACAACTAGTCAAAGCCACAAATCAACTGCTCCCCCTCAAGATAGAAGTTTGGCATATGAGGGGTGTACAGGACACCGGGGGTGGGTCCTGGACGGGTGCTATACGGCACCACTGTTTGGACTATGATCCATTTAAATAGAGGTAGAAGGTTCAGGGGGTCACCCAAAAGTGGGTGAAAAGTTCCAGGCAGGCGCTAATTCAGAGAGGACTGGCTCGCAGTCTTCTCTATCTTAATAAAGTAGTTTGGGGCCTGGAATTTTGGAGGCTCCAAAGTGTTATTTGGGTGGGATGGAGACTCCACTCCTAAACCCTGGAAGCCAGCGCACAAGGGGTTAAAATCTCAGACAACCACCCATTAAAGCAGGAAGTGATGCTGGAGGGAGTGAGTGAGTTGGGAGAGTGCACCTGTGAGGACAAGATGGAAGTCTGCTAGCTGCTCAGAGAGGACTTTTGAGTAGTTTGGAAGTGAAGCTGTGTCTGCAGGGAAGGTCTGGAGGACTTCTTACTAAAAACGTATGTGCCTTTCTTTTGTTGTGATGTTTTGGATGCTGAAGAAAAGCTTTATTTTGTTTTGTTTGGTCACCAATAAAGACCCTTTGCTTTACTGACACGGTTTTACGCACTTGTCTCTCGGAGCTTAAAGACGCCCAAAGTTTACAATTGGTGTCGAATGCGGGCAAAGTGCATTTGCAGGCGCAAAAAAACGTTTAAAACTGACATTTAAAGAGACAGTATACTTATGGCATGTCTTGGGTGAAGTCAGCCCAGGTGTTACAAACAGCAGACAAAGGCATGGAGGAGGTCGTTAAGGCTTTGGCACAAGCCACTGTGACCCAGCAGCAAGCCACTGTGACTCGGCAGCAAGCCACTGTGGCCCAGCAGCAAGCGTCAGCAGAGTCAAACCGTCGCCATGAGGAAGCGATGGCTCAGCAGCAGCAGGCCCTGGCACAGGCTATAGCTGCGCAGCAGGAAAATACACGGCTGCTATCCGCCCAGTTTACGGCCCAGCAGGAGTCCACTCAAGCACAGGTGGCTGCCTTGCAGGAGGCCGTACAGCAGCTGGCTCAGGGACAAGCGGTCGTTGCCGTTAGCAACCCAGTGTCTGTTAGAGCCAGCCATTTCTTGCAGAAACTAACACGCAGCGATGACGTGGAAGCCTTTCTTACCACCTTTGAAAGGATAGCAGAGAGAGAAGCGTGGCCCCGGGACCAATGGGCCGGCATTATATCGCCTTTTCTCACTTGTGACCCGCAAAAGGCCTATTTTGACCTCCCAGCTGAGCACATCAAAGACTATGAACGTCTAAAAGCTGAAATCCTGGCCCGCCTGGGAGTGACCACAGCTGTCCGGGCTCAGAGGGTGCATCGCTGGCGGTACAAATTGGACCAACCACCCAGGTCCCAGATGCATGAACTAATTCAGTTAGTTAAAAAATGGCTGCAGCCAGAAAAGTTGTCAGGTCCACAAATGGTGGAACGAGTGGTGATGGACCGGTACCTACGGTCCCTACAAGATGACCTACAGCGCTGGGTAAGCCATGGAAACCCTACTAATGCTGACCAGCTGATCGAGCTGGTTGAACGGTATACCGTGGTGGAGGACCTGCTTGGGCCTGCCAAGCGTCGAGAACCCACGCCAAGGACACCCAGACCAGCCACCAACCTGAGGAGAGAAGCCTTGCCAGATGTTGGCGTCCGCAGGTTTACACCATCTGCCATAGAACCACGGAGGTCGGTTCCTGTACCAAAGATGGGAGACATACAATGTTGGCGATGTCGGTCCTGGGGGCATACCCGGCACAATGCCCACTGCAGGAGGAGCCTATGGAGTGCGGAACTGGTCGGAGAAGCTCCTTCTATGTGCGAAGTGTGTGTACCACTCATCTTGACCTGGCTGCAGGACGGTTTGAGTGTGAAGTGTGGGTGAACCACCTTCCTGCCAGGGCCCTACTGGACTCCGGTAGCATGGTAACATTAGTACATGCCAGGGTACTTGGGAGGCTTAGACCAGTGACTAAAACTCTTCGGGTGGTATGCATTCATGGGGATACCAAGGAGTACCCCTTGGTTCCGGTGACTGTCTCTTATGGCCATGCCTCAGTTACACAGGAGGTCGGGGTGGTAAACAGTTTAATTCATGACATCATAGTGGGGCGGGACTGTCCACTATTTCTGGAACTATGGAACGAGGTGCAAATGGCACCACCAGGGGAACTGGGGGCACTGGGCCTGGAAGGGACAGGGTCCGAGGGGTCCGGAGCTGAAATACACCCCTCTGATATAGAAATACCTACCATTGATAATGAAGTCGCAGGGAATGCTAATGTGGAGGATAATGCCCCTGACCCAGGTCTTAAACCCGGGTTGATCTCTGAGGTGGGGGAGGTCTTCCCATTACAAGTCATGCTGGGGGAGGATGACGAGGAGCTCTCCCTGGTTGAGGAGGATGAAGGGGAAACATCCTCAAGGCCAGTACATCCAGATCTAGACGTGTCCAGAGGTGCATTTGGTACCGCCCAATTACGGGACCCTGCCTTGGTCAATGCTCGAGAGCAGGTTTCTGTTGTTAATGGGGTCCCACAAATGCCAGATGCAGACCAGAGGTTCCCTCACTTTGCGTTGAAGGGGGACTTACTGTATCGAGTGGCTGAGAGCCGAGGGGAAACTATAGAGCAGTTGCTGGTTCCCCAACCGTATAGGCGGATGCTCCTCGATCTAGCCCACAACGATGCACTGGGAGGACACCTGGGGGCGGAGAAAACAGAGGCCAGGATAAACGACCGGTTTTACTGGCCAGGGTTGAAGGCCGAGGTTAAAAGATACTGTGCGTCTTGTCCCATTTGCCAGTTAACCGCCCCAGTGCCACACTATAGAAACCCTCTGGTGCCCTTGCCGATTATCGAAGTCCCGTTTGAACGGATCGCTATGGATCTGGTGGGACCCCTGGTAAAGTCGGCACGGGGCCACCAATACATATTGGTCATCCTAGATTACGCAACTAGGTATCCAGAAGCTGTCCCTTTGAGGAAAGCCTCCTCTAAGGCCATCGCCAGGGAGTTGTTTCAAATGTTCTCACGAACTGGGTTCCCCAAAGAGATCCTGACAGACCAGGGTACCCCTTTTATGTCAAAGGTAATGGCGGACTTGTGCAAATTGTTTCAAATTAAGCAGTTGCGGACGTCTGTCTACCACCCACAGACCGATGGCCTAGTCCATGTTGAGAAGAGTAGTCCAGAAAGATGGGAAGGATTGGGATATGTTACTCCCTGCCCTGTTATTTGCTATCCGGGAGGTCCCGCAAGCATCCACAGGTTTTTCGCCATTTGAATTAGTGTATAGACGAAGGCCCCGGGGGTTACTCGATCTGGTAAAAGAGACATGGGAAAGTGAATCATCACCACACAAAACGGTGGTAGAGCATATCTCTCAAATGCGAGAGAGGGTGGCTAAGGTGATGCCACTGGTGAAGGAGCACATGCAGAAGGCCCAGGATGCCCAAAGAAGAGTGTATAACAGGTCGGCTAAAATTAGACAGTTCCAAGTAGGAGACCGTGTGGCTGTTCTAATACCCATGGTAGAGAGCAAATTCTTGGCCAAATGGCAGGGCCCATTTGAGGTAGTAGAGAAAGTCGGTGAGGTGGACTACAAGGTACACCAGCCAGGGAAAAGAAAACCATACCAGATCTATCACATCAATTTGTTGAAACCCTGGAGAGACAGAGAACAAGTGTCAGCGGTAGTAGGGGTACAGTCAGGGGACCATGCAGGGATCGACTTGGTGCAGGTTGCTGCTACCCTGACTAGACCTCAAACCCAGCAACAAAAGAGTTTCTACAAAAAAATAGAGATATGTTTTCAGAGTTGCCCGGTCGCACCAACGTCATCGAGCATGACATTGTGACCGAGCCCAATGTAAAAGTCAGGTTAAAGCCTTACCGTATCCCAGAAGCTCATAGGGTGGCAGTGTCCGAAGAGGTTAAAAAAATGTTCAAGCTTGGAGTCATTGAAGAGTCGCAGAGCGAATGGTCAAGTCCAATTGTGTTGGTACCCAAGCCCAACGGCACCCTCCGCTTCTGCAACGACTTCAGAAAGCTTAATGAAGTCTCCAAGTTCGACGCATATCCCATGCCACGAGTAGATGAGCTAATTGAAAGGTTGGGGCCTGCCAGGTACATTACCACGCTAGACCTCACAAAAGGGTACTGGCAGATTCCCCTGACTAAGGAAGCCAGGGATAAGACAGCCTTCTCTACCCCAGAAGGCCACTTCCAATATAAGAGGATGCCATTTGGTCTACACTCAGCCCCGGCCACGTTCCAAAGGGCCATGGACAAAACTCTGCGTCCACACCAACGGTACGCTTCTGTCTACCTAGATGACATAGTCATCTTCAGCACTGATTGGGAGTCCCACCTTCCCCGGGTTCAGGCAGTCGTAGACTCCTTAAGAAGAGCAGGGTTCACCATCAACCCCGAGAAGTGTGCCATTGGGATGGAGGAAGTAAAATACCTAGGGTATATTGTGGGTAGAGGGCTGGTGAAGCCCCAGATGAGTAAGGTGGAGGCCATACAGGACTGGCCCCGTCCCCTAACCAAGAAGCAGGTCAGAGCGTTTTTGGGCATAGTTGGCTATTATAGGAGGTTTGTCCCCAACTTTGCCACTGTTGCTGCACCACTGACCGACCTGACCAGAGGCAGAAAGTCAGTGATGATAAAGTGGAACGCCGAGGCCGAGACGGCTTTTCAAAAGCTTAAGACAGCTTTGTGCCAAGATCCGGTGCTTGTAGCTCCAGATTTTACTAAAGATTTTGTAGTACAGACAGATGCTTCAAGCGAAGGGTTGGGAGCGGTCCTGTCTCAGGAAATCAATGGGGAGGAGCACCCTGTGGTCTTTCTTAGTAGGAAGCTGACGGCAGCTGAAAGAAACTATGCAGTGGTGGAGCGGGAGTGTCTGGCCATCAAGTGGGCTCTAGACTCCCTGCGATATTTCCTCCTGGGCAGAAAGTTCCGCTTGGTGTCAGACCATGCTCCGCTTACCTGGATGAGACAGAATAAACACACCAATGCCAGGGTAACAAGGTGGTTCCTTTCTCTCCAGGAGTTCAATTTCATGGTAGAGCACAGACCCGGGAGACAGCATCAGAATGCCGATGCCCTCTCCCGAGTCCATTGTATGGTGTCTACTGTTGCCTTCAACACCTCCGCGTTGAGGCAGAGGGGGGGGGGTATGTACAGGACACCGGGGGTGGGTCCTGGACGGGTGCTATACGGCACCACTGTTTGGACTATGGTCCATTTAAATAGAGGTAGAAGGTTCAGGGGGTCACCCAAAAGTGGGTGAAAAGTTCCAGGCAGGCACTAATTCAGAGAGGACTGGCTCGCAGTCTTCTCTATCTTAATAAAGTAGTTTGGGGCCTGGAATTTTGGAGGCTCCAAAGTGTTATTTGGGTGGGATGGAGCCTCCACTCCTAAACCCTGGAAGCCAGCGCACAAGGGGTTAAAATCTCAGACAACCACCCATTAAAGCAGGAAGTGATGCTGGAGGGAGTGAGTGAGTTGGGAGAGTGCACCTGTGAGGACAAGATGGAAGTCTGCTAGCTGCTCAGAGAGGACTTTTGAGTAGTTTGGAAGTGAAGCTGTGTCTGCAGGGAAGGTCTGGAGGACTTCTTACTAAAAACGTATGTGCCTTTCTTTTGTTGTGACGTTTTGGATGCTGAAGAAAAGCTTTATTTTGTTTGGTCACCAAATAAAGACCCTTTGCTTTACTGACACGGTTTTACGCACTTGTCTCGTGGAGCTTAAAGACCCCCAAAGTTTACAGGGGGCATAGGTGGTTCCCATTGTCACACTTTGCACCTGGAGGTCGTGGGAGCGATCTAATGTGAAAACTTTGTGAACGAGTATGAAACTCAAGATCATTACAATAAAGGCATTGTATGTATAGTAGTTTCAACTTCTCTCACACAATAAGCTCTCTACCACCCCAATTCCTCTCTAGTGGGGGATATACTGTAGGAATATAGGCATTCCATATCTATAGAAGCTAGGATAGTGTGTTCCTCTACACTCATCCCCCATTTTAGGGGGGCTTAAACACCAAGTAACAGCATTCCTGTAAGCTTTTAAGGGCCTCAAACTACCTTTTGGTCAAATTTGGACTGTATTCCTCCATTGTAATTTTTCCACATCTTTAGTAACTAATTTGAGGAATAAATCACCTTTCGCATTATTCTGAGTTGGAGACTTTTTGGATTTCTTCCTGTATGTTAGAGGGGAGGGTTCTAGTTCTAGGGGTGTTGGAAATTGGCACATCGATGCAGAATATAGCTGAATCGAGATTGGGCATGACGTCATCCCAGCTCCTCCCCCCTCCTCCCATAGAAGTGGAATGAGTTGGTGCTCTACAGCAGACAGCAAAGCTCAGGGAGAACTCGGGGAGCACTCAGGGGAGGAGCCAGGAGCGCTGGAGAAGAGGAGGTTCAGGACTGCACTCTGCAGTTCATTGCACAATTGAGATGAGTATTAAACCTGTTTGAATTATTCTTATTTAAAAAAAAAAATAACAGTCACTTTAAAATAATTTTGTTTATATATGTGAAGAAATGAAGGTATGTGTGGGTGAGATAGAGAGATATATACACACACTGTCTCACAAAAGTGAGTACACCCCTAAGTGAAAATGTCCAAATTGAGCCCGAAGTGTCAATATTTTGTGTGTGGCAACCATCATTTTCCAGTACTGCCTTAACCCTCTTGGGCATGGAGTTCACCAGAGCTTCACAGGTTGCCACTGGAGTCCCCTTCCAGTTCTCCATGATGACATCACAGAGCTGGTGGATGTTAGAGACCTTGCACTCCTCCACTTTCTGTTTTGAGGATGCTCAATATGGTTTAGGTCTGGAGACATGCTTGACCAGTCCATCACCTTTATGCTTCTTTAACAAGGCAGTGGTCGTCTTGGAGATGTGTTTGGGGTCGTTATGTTGGAATACTGCCCTGTGGCCCAGTCTCCGAAGGGAGAAGATCATGCTCTGTTTCAGTATGTCACGGTACATTTTGGCATTCATGGTTCCCTCACTGAACTGTAGCTCCCCAATGCCGGCAGCACTAATGCAGCCCCAGACCATGACACTCCCACCACCATGCGTGACTGTAGGCAGGACACACATGTCTTTGTACTCCTCACCTAGTTGCCGCCACACACGCTTGACACCATCTGAATCAAATACGTTTATCTTGGTCTCATCAGACCACAGGACATGGTTCCAGTAATCCATGTCCTTAGACTGCTTGTCTTCAGCAAACTATTTGCAGGCTTTCTTGTGCATCATTGTTAGAAGAGGCTTCCTTCTGGGATGAGAGCCATGCAAACCAATTTGATGCAGTGTGCAGTGTATAGTCTGAGCAATGACAGGCTGACCCCCAATCCCTTCAAGCTCTGCAGCAATGCTTGCAGCATTCATGTGTCTATTTACCAAAGACAACCTCTGCATATGACGCTGAGCACGTGCACTCAACTTCTTTGGTCGACCATGGCCAGGCCTGTTCTGAGTGGAACATGTCCTGTTAAACCGCTGTTTGGTCTTGGCCACCATGCTGCAGTTCAGTTTTAGGATCTTGGCAATCTTCTTATAGCCTTGGCCCTCTTTATGTAGAGAAACCATTATTTTTCTCAGATCCTCAGAGTTCCAGCGATAACACCAAATTCAACACACCTGCTCCCTGTTAACACCTGAGACCTTGTAACACTAACAAGTCACATGACACTGGGGAAGGAAAATGTCTAATTGGCCTAATTTTGTCATTTTGATTTAGGGGTGTACTAACTTTGGTTGCTAGCGGTTTATACATTAATGGCTTTAAGTGTGTTGAGTTATTTTGAGGGGACAGCAAATTTACACTTGTACAAGCTGTACACTCACTACTTTACATTGTAGCAAAGTGTAATCTCTTCAGTGATGTCACATGGAAACGTTATAATATATTTACAAAAATGTGAGTGGTGTACTCTATCTACACACACTATACATACATCCCCCCCCACATATTGCTTTCCTTATGCTGCATCTAGACACCATGCCATGGCAGTTTTAAATGACAATTAAAAGAACAGGCACTTTGTAAGACACATGCATTCCATCACACTGTAAACATGTGCCCCTTAAATAGCCCAAGTCAAAAGAAAATATTGAAACAATTTCTTAAATGGAATAGATTAGTGTCTCCCAGAATAATCTACACTTGCCATAAGCACTAGTACTGTTAGTGGTATTCTCTAGTAGATTTCTCAGAATAGCTCCAAATGTGTCTCGCTTAATAGCTCCAAATGTGTCTCGCTTAATAGCTCCAAATGTGTCTCGCTTAATCTGATCTGCTAAAATCTCCTTAACATATCTTAATGGAGGTAGATAGGATTGCTGCTCTGTACGGTCATCTGCAGGATCTCCATGAAGTTTTGAGTGTAGGTGATGCAAGTACCTGTATGATGATAAGGGGGGGACGATTTGTAGCATTGGTGATTGGACGGAGTTAAAACCTCCTGTCAAGTGTGTGTGTTTTTTTTTTTTTTTGTTTTTTTTTAATCAATTGGGGATGATTGGCCCTATCATGTGTCCCTTCTCATTGAACAGGTGTCCAACAAAGGTTATTACTCCACTTAATCTACAATTACAAAAAAAAGTATTACTTTGGTTTTGCTGCCTTAACTAGTAACAGACAATCGCAACTAATGTGACTAGATTGGCTGCAACTCAAATTAAGAGTTGTAAAGGCAGAATTTGTTTTACATTAATGCATTATATACATAAAAGTACTACTAAACCCAGTAATATTAAAATAGTTCACCTGCCAGACCCCCCTCCCCCACAACCCAATCCTCAGTGCCCACAGCTTATAAATCTTCTTTTTACATTAAAATACTGCCACTATATAGCTTTTTGGATGATCTGTATACCACAAGGTCCAGGTATCGCCTCATGCTACCAGTATTGATACTGATCCTAGCCAAATGCAAAACACGTCAAATAGCTAGATTCAGGTAGGGGCGCGCAACTTCAAGGCAGCGTAGCGTAACGTATTTACGCTACGCCGCCTTAAGTCAGAGAGGCAAGTACTGTATTCACAAAGTACTTGCCTCCTAACTTACGGCAGAGTAGCGTAAATGCGGCGGGCGCAAGCGCGCCTAATTCAAAATAGGCTGAGGGGGCGTGTTTTATGATCATTTGCTTTGACCTGACGTGATTGAAGTTTTTTTGGAACGGCGCATGCGCCGTCCGCCTACATTTTCCAGTGTGCATTGCGGCTAAGTACGCCGCACGGTCCTATTGATTTCGACGTGGACGTAAATGACGTAAATCCCTATTCAAAGACGACTTACGCAAACGACCTAAGATTTTCGAATTTCGAAGCGGGAACGGCGGCCATACTTTAACATTACTATTCCAACTATTTGATGGAATAACTTTAGGCCTGATAAAGCGTTATGTAAACGGTGTATCTGTACTGCGTCGGCCAGGCGTACGTTCGTGAATAGGCGTATCTAATGATTTACATATTCTACGCCGACCGCAATGGAAGCACCACCTAGCGGCCAGCCTAAATATTGCAACCTAAGATAGGACGGCGCAAGCCGTCGTATCTTAGATAGGTTTAAGTGTATCTCTGTTTGAGAATACACTTAAACTTAGGTCGGCGCAGATTCCGAGTTAGGTCGGCGTATCTACTGATACACCGACCTAACTCTATGTGAATATAGCTAAAAATCTTTCAAAATTGATGAGGAAGGGGAACAAAAAAAATGTCAGTGGCCTTCACCTGTAAACCCCATTCCTGCTTTTGAGGTTGTCTCATTGTTGCCCATCCAGTGCACCTGTTAATTTCATTACCACCAAAGCAACTGAAACTGATTTAACAACCCCCTCTGCTACTTAACTGACAGATCAATATCCCAGGAGTTTAATCGACTTCATGCTATACTCTGATTAAAAAGTGTTTCTTTAATTTTTTTGAGCAGTGTATTATAAAAAAGTACTCTATAGAGAACAGGAAAAGTAAGGCTTCGTCTTTAATGATTAAGTGCATTGGCCACCTACGTTCTAAGGATTTGTCCAAATCTGCAGAAAATCAAACCTAACATATTATATCTAATGCAGTTCCAGAAGAAAGAATGAGCCGTTTATCTATGTCTGAAAAAAGAACTACCTTTATAGCAACCCAAAGCATGCAGTTCAGTTCCAACATCCATTATCTAATAGTCCATTTCCAACATCATTTTTCAGTACTGCAAGATTGATACGGTTCGCTTTTAGCGTGGGACTGTAATCCTTTGCACCCCTGCTCTTAGTGCAGTGACGGTTAAAGCAGAACTAAACTCATTGATTTAACTACTTCCCAAAACAATTACATGGCATGCTGTGAATGAGAACTGTGACAGTTGCTTGTGCTTTCAAATGAACTGTCAAGCAATCAAATGGCTGGTGTCATAACTGATTACATGTGCAGCACCATGGCTGTAATGGCAGCCTCCTTGGCTGTAAAGAATAGGGAGGTTTCGTTATTTTTTTTTAAAGCGGAATTTCCCCCAGCTGCTTGTTTTAGCCCCCCCCCCCCCTCTTTTAAGATTTTAATTTTTTTTGTAGGGGGGGAGCTGGTACACGTTTTGACAGGTACCTGCTCCCACTTCTACTTGGATCACAGTGGCGATCCGAGCCCCACTCCTTCCCCCGCAGCCTTTTGGGACACATCACAGGTACCAGAAGACTCGCAAAGCACAGAGCTGCTTGCACATGCGCAATGGGAAGCCGGCTTTTGAAGCTGCAAGGCATCACTGCTGGTTTCTTAGTTAAGATGTCGATGCTTGGGCCTGAAGCCCATTGAAGAATTGGCTCGGGTGAGGACAGTGCTGGATCCCTGGACAGGTAAGTGTCCTTATATTAGAAGTCAGCAGCTACAGTATTTATAACTGCTGACTTCATTTTTTTGGGGAGACTGGATTAACCATTAACACTTAGGCAGGGTTCAGACTAGAGCACAGAGCGGTTCACAGCAGGGGGTCCGGTGCGTCTCCATTCACCGGTTCAGGTCTGATTTCAGACAGAATTTTTGGCTGAGATGGACCAAAGGACGCACAGGACTCCTGTGCAATTCTTATCAGAGCCGCTCCACAACCAGCTCCACAGAGAGCCGGTCACAATCTCCTGCTATGCAAATTGGATGCAGAGAATTGGCATACAATTCGCAATAGTGTGAACCCAGCCTTAAAGGGTAGCCAAACCCAGAAACAGAAATTAATATTTTGCAGCCTGTCGGTCCTGTGGTAGCTTTTATTAGCTCTTTTTACAGGTGTTTTGTAGTCTACAGATGATAGCTTTGTAAGCCAATTACCTTGTTTGAGATGTTCAGTGCACAGGTGGCTACAAAGAAACTGAAATTCTGGCCAGATCAATTAGTACGATATTTCTTACTCGGTCATTAAGGGCAAAGGAATCGTAATAATTGCAAGTAAATTTGAGACGTATGGGTTATACTGCCACTTACAGGTGAATTGGATACTGGTGACAAAAAATGGTTGGTATACCCCGCTGGCACCACGCTTCAGTTTCTTGCTTGTGTTCTAGAAGAACAGACATCTTTTTTCATAATTTTTTCTTCAATCAAGATTCTTTATTAACTGCAGATCCAGGATCATTCCCTTTGCAGTTTTCCAGATTCTCTCACTCTGGGTGCTGCCTTGGAAGCCGCAGCCACACCCCACTATGATAACAATCTGGTGCTGACCTTTGGGCACTGGACCCTGCTTGGGGTGCTTTCCAGGCACCTGGCGTCTGTGTTAGCTGCATAGTATTATACAGGTCCAGAGCAGTGATATGCCCACTGGTGTAATCCAGATCCCGAAGACACTCTAGCCAATAGGACTGTGTTTTTCTCCCTTTGTGTCACAAATATGTTGTGCCTATGTGTCACACCACCAACTGCTGTCACATGTGCGCACTCAGACCTCTTTCTCACCTTCACTGCCACAGCACTCCTTTGAAAGCTTCCCACGTG
The DNA here is from genome assembly GCF_905171775.1 of Rana temporaria. NCBI lineage: Eukaryota > Metazoa > Chordata > Amphibia > Anura > Ranidae > Rana > Rana temporaria. Next base: position 208,042,939 of record NC_053492.1, on the reverse strand, counting down.
ACCCTTTCTGCTACCTTAGTGATTAAGTCGCAGAAGGCCATATGGCCTCCCCTGACTTCTGCAGCTGGTTTGTTTGTATCCCTTAGGAACTTTCATACTTTTCATGCTTGCAGTATGTCAGAATTTAGGTGCAGACAGGGCCGCTGATAAGGGGGTAGCACCGGCCCTCCTGTACAGGGCCCAAACTCTATATGTTTAAGTGGCCCATATAGATTTATGGCAGTTCACTAGACCAGGGTGGGGAGCAATTACTGGAACCGATCCCCCATGACTCCCCATCTTCTTCTCCTCCTCTCGCTTCTGCTTGGTTCCAGTAATTGTCCCCCTACTATTCTGATTCCCCACAATCAGACCCTCCCTTCCTGCAGTTCCAAATTCCCCTGTGGTGGGGCACCTGCTGGGTGTCACAATGGAGAGTGTTGGGGGGAACCAGTAAACTTGTCATATTTAATGGCTCCTTAATTTTTTGAATGAACACAGTAAGCAATGGGTAACAATCGTCCCTGTGTTCAATTATACCTGGAGTATAGTAAACTGTTTACTATGCTTCAGTTTGTGAATGAACAAGGAGCTTCTGTACGGAACTTTTCCTATTCATTCATTCATTCTGCATTTCAGCTGAGGCTGCATAAAAAAAGATTGAGGAATCTGCCCTCAATCTCTTGGTACTCTGGCTCTGTGTGAATGAGTAGTTTGTTCATGTAGCTAGGGCCCCCTGTTGCTCTATGGGGATGCAGTGGCTGTACAAACACAGCCACAGGCTCTAATTTGACAGGTATGCAGGTGTGGGTAAGTGGCCCAAGTTCTGACTGTCTATGTTTGGTGCTGTACCCCCTCACCTATGTGCCGAGGGGGGAGGGGGGTGGCGGTGCCCTTTCAGGTAAGCTGTATGGCTCCCCATGATTAACAGCAGCCCTGGATGCAAAAGTAGTGGTTCACTGGCCCTCCCAGTTTACTCGCCACTAACAGCTCCATACAGTACCCCATCCTGTAGAGCTGATGCTGACTGTCTGGATAGTTGTCCCCTGCTTGGGTTCACAGGCTCTTTAGATAACACAGAAGAGTGGAGATGTTCTTTTATGGGAGTGAAGGAAAACACCAGAGTGATTTTCTGACAGATTTATACACTCTTCATTTTTTTTTTGTTTTATGGCAATCGTCCGCCATGATAGCTGACCTAGAAAGCAGGGGACATAAGTGTATGGCTTTACCTTCTCTTCCAGAGTCTGACTCTAATATGCCTGCAGCTGTGTATGTACATTCAGCTGGGTGTAATGAGGAGTGTAATCTCGTTTTTTTTGTACAAGTGTGTGCTTAAGGAGGCTCAGTTTGCTAACATTACTCCTGGGCTTAAAGAAACAATATAAGTTCGTATTGCCCTAATGTGTAGGGCAATAAGAGCAAAACTTCATTTGGTTTCTGAAAAGTCCCCACACTCGCAACTTCAACCGGTTTTAGCAAGGTGAGTCTTCTGTCCATGTGTATGTGGAGAATTCTTTGGCTTAAATGTTTGTATGCCAAACAGCAGTACCAAAAGTAGGCAAACGCCTCTTTGGGCCCTCCCTTGACATTTTTATCAATGATATCACTGGAGGGAAAAGCATGTTCCTGCTCCAGTAAAGGAGTTGCCTTCATTTCTCCCAGAACTGTACAAGGCCAGTTTCTGGAATAAGTTCCATTATAAACTTTGGACACCCAAGTCCTCATTGCAATGAAAGTGGGGGGACATCGAATGGCCTTTGTGCTTTCCTGGGCCAAAAAACATGGTAAAGGTTGTGGTTCCCTGGTTCTTCAGGCTAGAGATTCAATCTCTGCCTCTGCCCCACCTCATGTTGTCAAACCTGCCACCATCGCCATAATGTCCAGCAGACCTTCACATTGCTCTGGCCCAACTCCTTTCTCATGGAGTCATTGCCACTGTTCCAGCAGAACAAGATTTCTATTAAAACCTATTTGCCATAGGGGCAAATGCGTCATTCTGGACCTAAAAGCACTCAATGTGTTTATTTGAATGCAAACATTCTGCATGGAATATACCAGGTAAGTTATTGCTTCCCTCCTTCTAAGTGACATTCTGGCCACTGTGGACATCAAGAGTCCGTATTTTCATGTCCCCATCTCTGCAGTGCATCAACCCTACCTGCGTTTTTCCTTTTGGCACATAACACTGCCATTTTAATTTTAATTTCTTATGGTCTGTCTGCTGTGGCTTAAGTTTTCTTCAAAGGGCTAGACTCTCGGGACATCCCCATAGTGGGATGTCTAGATGACCTGTCTAGATGACTCGCAGAACAGTGACTCAGACTTACCAGTCAGTGTCAACAAGATTTTCAAACCATTGGATAACTTTTGGACTCCCTTACTTCTCATAATTACTTCTACCCTGTGTCCCTTAATGAATGATTAAAGCTAAAGTTTAGCCTTAGGGCTCTTTCACACTGAGCGCCCGTACAGGTCCGTCTGTCAGTTTTTTTTGCGGACCTGTACGGGCGCTCCGTGCTCCTCCTATGGAGCCGCAGATGTCAGCGGTGACATGCCCGCTGACATCCGACGCGCTCTGATCCGCCAATGTGTGACGGAGGAAAAACCTACTTTTCCTTCCGTCTGGCGGATCAGATCGGGTGAACACGGACATACGGTCCGTGTTCATCCAATCCCCCCCATGGGGGGGAGCGGAGAAAAGACAGGGTGGTCCCTGCACAGTGTGCGGGGACCTCCCTGTCATCCACCGTCTTAGCCGGGATCAACGGAGCGATCCCCGCTGAGCAAGCGGAGGTGCACGGGGCGGATCATTACTGATTCGCCCAGTGTGAAAGAGCCCTTAGTGAGCTAACGCAGTGGTCATCAACCCTGTTCTCAGGGCCCACTAACAGATAACAAGATAACTGAAATACATCACAGGTGATATCATTTGCTGCTCAGTGATTGTATTATTCTAGTAGGCATCTCCCCAGGGTAATACATAAAATCTGGCCTGTTAGTGGGCCCTGAGGACAGAGTTGATGACTACTGAGCTAACGTACCTGTAATGAAGGCTATCCCAAGTTGTGCAGACAGCAGGATCCTGATCTCTGCTCTTCCTTTTTTTTTTTTTTTACTTTTTTTACACTGGCCTTGACTCCTGAGGTCTATACCAAGATGGGCAGAAACATCATCAATTTAAAAAAAAGTTGGGAACAGAGCCAGGAACAATGGTGGAAAATATCACCACTAGAATCCCCATGAGATATAAGCCAATAGATGGATAAAGCCCACCAGAGTTCACCATACCTGCACTATCAAGACCCTTGTATCGTCCTGAAATAAATCATATGGAAGTTTTCTGGGAACATAACTGCAAGGAAGGTATATGTAAGATCAAAGGTGAGAAATGATGACCGAGCAAAGCGCTTGTTTTCTTTCGGGGAATTAATATAATATTTTTGAAAATGGATGTGTGTCACGGAGCTTGGCCAGCAGAATAACATAAAACTGGCCCAATTTATATTTACTTTTTGTAATTATTGGTGTGTGATGAAGCATTTCAAGAAAAAAGAGCCTGGAAAACTTAGATAATGTGAGTCTGCTGAAGTGTGTCCTGCTTTGCAATTTTTCAATGATATTTAGCATGTGCTTTTTTAAGATATTTCCAACTGAATTCTCTGTGGTTCAAATTAGTCCTGTTTAAATGCCTGCGAAGAATAACATTTCTTTCGTACCAATCTTCTCTTAATTTTCCTTCCGCTCGGTACATACTTGTGTTTAGTGTGTATATGCAAATGCCCTAAAAAAAAAAAAAAAAGTTGTGCACATACATACTGCATTTAGATCAGACACACATTGCTTTGATCACAGCTTTATTTTGTTAGTTTTTTTGCTGAAATGTGGCTTCAGCTTTAATAGATTCATTCCACCGGAGATAAGCTGGGGAGCTGACCTGCATAACCATGTGCATTCATAATTTCATTTTAGTGTATGCAAACAGCTGTGTGCCAATAAATATTTTTTGTAATGGTGAAAATAGCCATACAACTAAGATTAGGGATTTCCTACAACACATAATAACATTGATATTTGTCCCATCAGCCTCTGAGAACATGCTGGTATATTGGGTTACCATTCCAGAAGATAATGCTTTTCATTGGAAAAGATATGCCAAATGTAAGGCAATGAACCTATCAGCTTGATTGTTTCAGTTTTAGTTAAACAAGTCGTGCTACTACCATGTAATACTCTGTAATGCCGCGTACACACGATCGGTCCATCTGATGAGAACAGACCGATGGACCGTTTTCATCGGTTAACCGATGAAGCTGACTGATGGTCCGTCGCGGCTACACACCATCGGTTAAAAAAACGATCGTGTCAGAACGCAGTGACTTAAAACACAACGACGTGCTGAAAAAAATGAAGTTTAATGCTTCCAAGCATGGTTTGACTTGATTCTGAGCATGCGTGGATTTTTAACCAATGGTTGTGCCTACTAATGATCGTTTTTTTCCCCATCGGTTAGGAATCCATCGGTTAAATTTAAAACAAGATTGCTTTTTTTCAACCTATGGATAAATAACCGATGGGGCCCACACACGATCGGTATTGATCGATGAAAACGGTCCATCAGACCATTCTCATCGGTTTAACCGATCGTGTGTACGCGGCATAAGTTGTTTTTGCTGCTGTGCTCAGACTTCCAGTTAGAGGATGGCTATATTTCTTCTTCATGGTGCCACTATATGTAGGAACATAGGCGGATATTTACTAAAACTGGAGAATGCAACATCTGATGCAGCTCTGCATATAAACCAATCGGCTTCCAAGTTTTATTGTCAAAGCTTAAAGCTGAAGTTAGAAGCTGATTGGCTACCATGCACAGTTGCCCCAGATTATAAGTGCTCCAGTTTAGGTAAACCCCCCCCATAGTCACCCTGTATTGCCCACTTCTGAGATGGCTATGGACTATGAGATTTGTAGTGTGCATAGATCAGACCACATGGCTGCAACAAATTGAACTGCTTGTTCCAAACAAAAGGAAGGAGGTGGGAAAAGAATAGGTTCATGGGTTTACAGAGGACATTGTGCAAAAAGACAGAAAACCACAGTAAGAAACTATTTTATGAAAAATGACAGGGCCATTAAAGAGGAACTTAAATTTCTGGTTACTGCTGTGGGTCCCCAGCATTGCAATCTTGAATATGAGAGCAGGCTATAGCTTCCTGAGGAATTACAGCTGGCACCCCAATGCACATGCATGAGTTCTGTGCTTTGTGAATGGTCCTTCAGACTCCTGGGACATGTGATGCTTCTCAGGAGGCTGCAGGTAGGGGCAGTGCAAGGGACTTCATCTAGGTCAGGATTGTGGGGGTGGGTACTGATGCTTGTTCCCCCTTGCCCCCAAAAACCTGTAAGAGCCCTTTCACACTGGAAACGCCTATAGCGGAGCGTTAAAATAGCGGTAAAACACATCGATTTTACCGCGTTTTTACAGTGTTTTCAATGGAGAGGGGCGTTTTATGAGCGTTTTTATAGCGCTATTTTTACCGCAAAAATGCACCCGTGTGAAAGGGCTTCTTACTCTGTTACAGGATGAGGCAAGGGGTTGTACCAACGGGCCTTCACTTTTTGAATGATGCTCCGCTTTAGTCTTTGGACAGGTATGGATTATTTTTGGAGCATAAGGATTTCATAGTTTTACTTCAAATGCTGTGAATACTGAATACCCCTTCTGAAAATTCAGCCAGTTATCTGGCTGTTATGCTGGCCCTGTAGCTACAATATTCAGAGTCACTGACCTGGAACAAGTATAAAAATAAGGACTTTTTTCTAATCTGCATACTTTTTCCATGTCCATGATTTAGAAATAATGAAGTCAGCGGGGTCAGTCAAGCAACTAGCATTTTAAGAAGGTCAGCAGTAGTGGTAGCCTTTGTATTTATGTTCTGAAAAGATTACTTTTTAGCATTTTGTAATTTTACTGGCCAAGACACTGTACTGTGCTCTTTCCTTCTGTCTGCTTCTCAGAAATGCATTTGTGTGTTGCTTCAATTAACCTTTTTATGTGGCACATCGTAACCTTCTGCTTCATTTAATGAAGTAGAAGTGTTAAAGTACTTTGGATATATACAGGGCCGGATTAACAATGGGGCTGATGGAGCTGCAGCTCCAGGCCCCTTTCTCAAGATAGGCCCATTTGCCCAAAAAAAAAAAAAAAAAAAAAATTTTTTTTTTTTTTTTTTTAGATTTTTTTTTTCTAAGATCGAATTTGGGGGGTTGTAGCTCGATGACCAGAGGTCACAGAAACCCCACATTTGGGGGTAGGCATGGGAAGAGCTACCCCACAACTGGTGAAAATATGGGACGGCTATCATTTATGGTTCCGGAGATACGGGCCTGCTTGCACAGCCTGTTAGAAGCTACATTCAGAGCGGCCAATATAAATACAAGCTGACACACTGCAGCAGACTGATAGGATCACAGTGCTTATAATAATTATTTGTATATTACTCATGGTAATTAACCCCTTGCCACCCAGGCCAATTCTGACACTTCTCTACTTCATGTAAAAATCATCATTTTTTTTTTGCTAGAAAATTACTCTATGGTGGTCTTTGCACTTTTTATGTTACACGGTATAGAGCTGCACGTTTCTGGCTAAAATGAGAATTGCAATTTTTTTGCTTAGAAGATAGATCACGATTCTCTCACGATTGTTGCGGCGTAACATCATCTTTCACATTAAAACAAAAAAAACAAAAAAAAAATGGGCTAACTTCACTGTTTTGTTTTTATGGTTTTTATTATTCATTGAAGTGGGAAAATGCAGTGTGACATAACATATTGCAGCAATAGCCATTGTATTCCCAAGAGTCTCTGCTAAAATATATATAATGTTTGGCAGTTCCAAGTAATTTTCTAGCAAATAATATTGCTTTCTAACTTAAGAAACAAGTGTTGGACTTTAAGTGGTTAAATTTAGTTACAATGTTAGTTAGTTACAATGTTTCATTTTGTTTACAAACTTCGCAGACTGCCCAGATTTGTTCTTTACACACAGAAGTGTATCCCTTTGATCTAAGAAGGAAGTGTCAGTTACAATGTTTCCTGATAAAAACTTGGCAGACTGCCCAGATATTTTCTTTTGATAGCTGAAAGTCTCTCCACTTGTTATATGAAAGAATCAGCAAACTCTGCATTGAAGATCGTCAGGGGGGTTGAATCGAGATCACGATTTTTTTAACGATTAATTGTGCAGCTCTAGCACGGTATTTGCGCAGCAATTTTTCAAACATGTTTTTTTGGAAAAAAATGTTTCATTCATTAAAAAAACAGTTAGTTAAGTTAGCACAATTTTTTTTGGTATCCTAAGCGATGCTTTACATTTCTTTTAGGTTACATGTTTAGAGTTACAGAGCTCGAGGTCTAGTACTAGAATTATTGTTCTCGCTCTAACGATCGTGGCGTATGTAACCTGTGTGTATCTGGCTCTGATACTACCAGTGCCTACCCAGCCACTGACTAGTATCTCTCCCCATCCTGTCCCCACACACCCCCTCACCTGTCCCCACACACCCTCTCACCTGTCCCCACACACCCCCTCACCTGTCCCCACACACCCCCTCACCTGCTGACCTGTGGATGGGGGAATCACTCCTGCAGTGTTATTGTGTTCTGCCAGTGCGTACAATGATCAGTGTTGCTAACTATAGCTGGCAGCACTGATTGTTTTGGGAAAAACCTAACAGGCTGGTTGTACTCAAGTTGATTAATAGATTGACTTGTGTAAAACCAGCTAGCCCATACATAGATTGACTATGGCTGGTCTCTGCATAATTGGCGTAATTTCAATCCATGTATGACCCACTTAACCACTACTCAGTCCCTAAATATCCTTCCACTCCTGTACATAGTGCTCACTTTCATACTCTCCACACTCCTCTCCTATACATAGCGCCCACTGCCATACCCTACACACTCCTCTCCTGTACATAGTGCCCACTGTCATACTCTCCACACTTCTCTCCTATACATAGTACCCACTGTCATACCCTACACACTCCTCTCCTGTACATACTGCCCCATCATACCCTCCACACTTCTCTCTGGTACGTACTACCCTCTGTCATACCCCCTCACTCTTCCTGTACATACTGCCCATTGTCATATCCTTCACACTCCTCTCCTGTACATAGTGCTTTTTTTCGTACCCTTTGTACTCCTCTCCTGTACATAGTGCCCACTGTTAGACCCTCCACATTCCTCTCCCTCACCTGCACATACTTCCCACTTATATACCGTCCATACTCCTCCCCTATGTCGCTTACCCACAAAAACAGTTCTTTAAAATTATACTGAATATCCTCAATGTTACCAGCTCTAGAATGGACACACTTTTGTTAGTTCAACTAAAGGAAATCTCAGTTCTCATATTTGTTCTGCCCCATTATTATTACTCATTTAATTTTGTGATTACTACTATGATGTATAGAGGAACATCGGGGATCTCAGCTACTCTAAATATAGCACTTATATAAAAAAGTGACCCTGAAAATATTTTTTAAATGTTGGCAACTGTGCACTTAGGCACTGCCCAAGGGCCACCGTCCACCCGGTCAGTAGGGGGCCCCATGAGAGGCTCCTGGGATCCTGTGATAATAAAGCGGTAGTAAACTTTCCTGACATTACTACTTTTTAGAGGCCCTGGGGTAGGTTATGCCACAACGTACAAGTATGCACAGCATATTAGCACATTAGTGTACACTTCAATTTTCAGACTGAGCCCTCCAGTGCTGCGATGAATCAGGCGGGGCCTGGACACTTCCATCTTCACCCGGTCTTCCTTCTGGGTTCTGTGCCTTTGGTCACTTGCCTTGGCTGGGCTGCGTTCATGTCATTCCCACGCATTTTTTTATTATTTATTACACCCCATCCTCCGCGACAAAACGCCCGACGCCGGCCGCTCGTGCCGCTGGAGGGGAGAATTCCCATTGCTGTCTATGAGATGGTTCACATCTCATAGACGCCGTACACCTGCGGCATGAAAAAAAGTCCCGGACCCTTTTTTTCAGGCGGCATTGGCGTTCGGCCATACAAAGCAATAGGAAGGATTTGTAAAAAAAAAAGTTACACTATTCGCGGCAAAATACGCCGCGTACGCGGCGTTACTTGTCGCGGAGGTGTGAATGCAGCCTAAAAGGCCCCACCAAAATCCTCAGCACCAGGCCCATGATGTTCTTAATCTGGCCCTGGATATATAGGTCTGTTTCTAAAACAAACCGTAGCTGAAACTACCAATAGTACAAATGGTTGACCCTGTATGTCATGTTGTTCAAATATAACCTCGCCTATTGACAAGCTTATATTTCAGTAGCAATTTGAAGTCCAGATACCCAGTAAAAAAAATAAAAAAATCACATATTGTTTTTTTTCTAGTTTTAGACAGCAAGAAAATGTATTATATTTTTTTTATTATTATTATACATATTTTTGTTTATTTTTTTACAAATTTTTTATTTGGAGGCAATTTAGTCACAAATGGCTCTCTAATTGTGAAAACGGAATGATTCATTATAAAATTGCAAGGTAGAAGTCATGTTCTTCAAATATAACCTCGCCTATTGACAAGCTTATATTTCAGTAGCAATTTGAAGTCCAGATACCCAGTAAAAAAAAAAAAAAAAAACATTTTTTTTTTTTGTGTAGTTTTAGGCAGCAAAAAAATTCTTATTAATAGTCACAAACGGCTCTCTAACTGTGGAACTGAATGATTCGTTATAAAATTGCAAGGTAGAAATGTGTCTCTGGATTTGACCCTTGTTAAAAGGCTGTAAAATTTGCATTCCTACAAACTTTGTAGGATTCATGATAACATCATTTACTACCATTACTTTTTTTGTTTTTAAAGTTTTAAATCTAACTCATACAGGCCATCTTAGATGAACAATTTGTCACAGAATTACTAACATACCTCACTGCCTGAATCAGCTAGCTGTTACTCTCTTGCCATCGATTGAGATCCTGCAGCATTAATGCCACGTACACACGATCTGAAAATTGGATGACAGATCGTTCGACTTTTTTCATTTACTAGTCGCAAGTAGAAATTGAATAGGTTACTAAAGTCATGAAAATTCTCGTACGACGGGAAAAAAAATCGGAAGTGATGTCATGTGTTGTAATGTATTTTCGGACGACAACTGTACTGACTAAATGAAAATCGTACAATCTGGTATCGTACAAGGAAAATTTTCGTGCATGCCCGATAAAATATTATTGGATGAACTGTCATGATCGGCTCACGGAAGCCCTGTACTAACGATCCGATTATCGTATGATTCTTAATTTTTTGTACGAAATTCGGATCGTGTGTACGGGACATTAGGGTCAGTGAGGGAGCGATTCCTTTAGGATAAGTGGTTCCCTTCCCTAAATAATTTTACTGATAATGTGTTTCCAGTGACTCCATTACCCATAGAACATCACCTTTACTATACTTATTTACTTATACTTTTAATAGTAGCAGTGAAGGTTGGAAGTTAATGTAACGGTACTGTAACTGACAGTAGCGGCACAATGAGGATAGGTTTCAGGAAAGGTACATTTCACAGGGTCAGCCATATTGTCCATACAGCATTGTGACCAGTGACACCAAACTCTTATGCGACCTAACCCAGCGTCAAAATGGGTAATTATTGATGCTGTATAAGACTTGGCTGCCATGAGTCAATGTGAAATAAGAGGATTCTTACTCATCTGTGCTGTTCTTTTCCCTCGCTCCCAACTTTCAATATGTCATATGTCCACAATATGTGGTTCCATCTGTTTTTCATATCCTTACTATGTCCTAGTGTCATAGGGGTGCGCATAGGGTACACCCTAATAATCTTGTGCGCAATAGCATTATCGCTCAGTGTGCAGGCATGGAGATGGGAAAGATCTCCCTCTTGTATATATCTATCATACATACATACACACACATACACATACACACACACACACACACACACACACACATATATATATGTATATATATATATATATATATATAACACCATATAAGAATAAAACAGTTCAGTCGCTGTAGTATAAAAATACACAAAACAGCGCTGTTTTGTGTATTTTTATACTACAGAGACTAAACTGTTTTATTCTTATCCCGTGTTTTTATTTTCCTTTTAATTTTTAAACGGCTGCTCAATGGTTGTATATTGAAAAATATTTTACTATTCTTGTCGCTGTTGGTGCTGCTTAGGATCTGTGGGTTTGATTTGGCACTGAGTGGGTGTTCTGCAGGCCTTTATTTACACCCCTCTATACATAAAATATATATATATATATATATATATATATATATATATATATATATATATTGTGACCGGAAGTCAGGTAAATCTGCGGGTGTTGTCACAGACGGGACATACATTTCTGCCTTGTTTAGACAATACACCAATTGTTATTAGGCGTCGGCTGAAAATGTAGCCAGAAATGGTCTAAGGGCGTTAGACTTCAGCTGTTCAGAATGAGGCAATTAAGGCCTCTATATGTAGTCCAGATGATTACCACTGATTTGCGGCATCATCCTGAGTCTTTGTGAGTAAGGAGAGCAGTGCCAGAAAGTCTTCTGAGGAGGTGAGGAGAGGATTTATTTTTCTGTGTGCTAAAAATCAAGACAATTGTTTTTCTGCTGTATGACCAGCACTGTCTACCCAGCAGTAGGCTGTGCTAGACTCCATAGATAGGTTCCTGTGTGGAAGGTAGACGCCCAAAGTGGCTAGGGTTTCATTTATGTTTGATTTTGTTCATGCTGTTTGGATGCTTGCACTTGTTTCCAGCAAGATCGAAGAATAAACCAAAATCTTTGTTTTCAACCATCTTCGACTGCCTGTATGTATAAATTCAGTGTGTGGTGAACCCATCCAAGGGGTCACACACCCCGCTACCGAGCTAACCCCTTACAATATATATATATATATATATATATATATATATATATATCTATAGAGAGAGGCACATTGGAGCTTTGGGGTGTACACCCTAATGCAATAGGCTGTGCACACCTATGCCTGGTATATAGGAGCCAGAGGGGGGAATCACAGAAAGCTGCAGATGATCATGTTTCAAATATATGAAAGTGCATCAGATGTGGAAGATTATAGGAACGAGTGGTGGGGACAAGTGCTTATAAAACCTCTAATTTTGCAGGTAGTGCTTCTTTTTTACAGTGCTTAACTCAGCAACAGAGTCAGATTAATTGCTAGAAGATGTTTTTTTGTCCATAGCACCATTATTTTAATTACCATAAGTAAAATATATTCCAGACTAGATTATCTAAATAATATAAATGTCATAACTAAATTAATTTTCAGAGAACCAGCCAGCGAAGAGGCGAAAAAGACGCAGGCAGCGGAAGAAAGAAAATTCTGCATCCCATTCTGCCCCTGACAGCAGAAACCACCAGAAACCCACAGAGGATCAAACTCTGAAATCTGAAAGCTTGTTCATCAATAAAAATAAAAAGAGGAAACTACAAAGAAGGAGGCAGAAAGAAAGGTTGAAAGCAGCTGGTCTTTGGCCAAAGATGAAGACTGTAGAGTTAACAAATCAGCCTGAGACAGGGATGGTGGATGCAGTGGAGCAGTCCAATGCACAAAGTGAGGAGGAGCTGAAGAAAACAGAGGACTTGTTGGATTTCCTGCAAGCAACTCAAGAGATCTACTTCACTGAATGTATGTTGCATGTTTTGTTTCTGTATATTTTTCTGAAATGTTTTAAATAATGAAATGTACTACAGATTTATTTAAACTTGAGATTAATGCCTAATGTTTTGCAGGTGGACCTGATTGCATGGTCCATGTATCCCTATGCACCAGTGGGTGTAAACAGACTTGTGTCCGTTTACACCCGCCTACCTCAGATCCAGTCCACTAAAAAACAAATGAAAAAGGATCCATCCTTTTCCGTTTAGATGAATCAGAATCCCTGCTGAGAAAAGAGGGATCAGCTCCATGCAAAAGGGGCCTAAATCTTGAAGTTTTCCCCTTTTTATGATTTTAAAATTGATTCACAAAGCTTTTTCACAAGTGAAGTGGCTAATTGTATGTAATCATTTTATGTATTGGTGCAAAATGCGCCTACTTAAAGATAATTAAAACAAAACTTCCCTACTGTAATGCCCTGTACACATGATCGGTTTGTCTGATGAAAACGGACCGATGGATTTTTTCATCAGATATCCGATGAAGCTGACTTTCATCAGTCTTGCCTACACACCATCGGTTAAAGATCCGATTGTATCCAACGCGGTGACTTAAAACACAACGACGTGCTGAGAAAAATGAAGTTCAATGCTTCCGAGCATGCGTCGACTTGATTCTGAGCATGCGTGGATTTTTGACTGATGGTTTTCCCCACAGACGATCATTTTTTTTTCTATCGTTTTTTTTAACCATAAGAAACATTTAAAACAGGTTCTATTTTTTTTCACCGATGGGGGGGGGGGGACTGATAGGCCCACACACGATCGGTTCGTCTGATGAAAACGGTACATCGGTCCGTTTTCATCAGATGAACCGATCGTGTGTACAGGGCATAAGAAAATTGCATAATGTGCTAGTATGCATCACATACTAGCACACTATGAAATACTTGCCTTAGAACGAAGCCCTTCAGCAGTGTGCTGTCACTGCTGACAGGCCTTCCTTCTGGGTTCACGGACTCCAGCTGTGTGAGTAGCCAGAGCCGCAATGACGTCACTTCCGCACATACGCGTGGGAGCACTTGGTCCCTGACACGGTGTTCTGAAGGTCCGGTACGGTATGATGGACCTTCATAGCGCATACACCGGTGATGTCGCCTGGTGCCTCCAGTGTGAATATCTCCTAAATAGTGTCTGTTTGGGAATTTATACCTACAAATTAATATTTCCCAAACTACTACCACTTTAGTGGTTTGAGCCCTGGTTCACACTGGGTACGATTTGAGATGCGATTTGACATGTCAAATCGCATCTCAAATCGGCGGCAATTGTCGGCAATGGCACTGTCCTAATCAGTGCGACGCCGCATCTGCGATTTCAAAAAGTAGTTCCTGTACTACTTTTTGCGATTTCGGGCCGCGATTTACATTAAATTGCGGCCAAAATCGCAGCCGCAAAAAAGCGGTAAAATCGCGCATTTTACCGCGATTTTGAATTCGCAGCTGTGTGAACCTAGGCTTAAAAGTGTGTTTTTTTTGTTTTGTTTTAACCTAATGCATTCTCTGCATTAAGGTAAAAAAAAAAACTCCCTACTACTTGTCCTAAAAATTCTAGCTTCCTGGTAACAGGTCCTTTTAGTTTTATTAGAGTGAATAAATTTTTTAGGACAAGCATAAAGTAGGTGACGTCAGAGCTCCAGGTTTAACATACATTGTATTTTCATTTTTGGCAATCCAACATTTTTAAGGCAGGTGGCCTGCATGACAGCCCAGCAATAAGTATTTTCAAAATGAGGTCAGCAATAGCAGCCTTTTAAATTTCTATTCTGCACTACTGTTTTCTTTAAATTGTATGTAAACCCTCACATATACCCAGTGAAGAGAACAGCCTCAGATGATACACAGAGATAAAACACATCTCCCTACATAAGTCTGCTGTCTTTATCTTTATATACTGTTTAGAAAGTGCATGTTAGAATTTCCTCTTCCTGTTCCAGCAGGGGAAGGGGTCTTTCCATACACTGTGAGACAGCTGATTGGAAGAAAGGCACACACCCTCTTACATAGGCAGAGACTTGCAGAGCTTTGCTGTGAATTGACCAGCTGTCTGCTAATCTATTTTTAGCACCTGCCCTGACACACATTTCAGGCTGGTTTTATCTTGGTGTCAGAGAACTTGTCAGAAGTTATCAACGTGATAATGAAAGAATAGAGCAGGAGAAAGCCACGGGACTCAGGGCTTTGGCGAGAGATAAGAAAACACTGCAGATATGTGTGCCTGCCTAGCTCAAATTTCATGAATCGGGTTTACATCCACTTTAAGTCATATTCTTATACACACCTAATGTATGTACTGTATGTTGTACACAAACATTATTTAATGTTCATTAGAATGTGTAACCTTCATTTCTTTAGGCAAATCACTATGTGCAGATTCTGTTCTGTCCACTGAACTGGTGCTGGAAATAATAAATCAAATCAAGAATGGTGCAGTTCCTTTCTCTGAACTGTGCCTCTTACATCAGCTCAAGAGTCTGCTTCTCCTACAGGATATTGAAAGATTAAAAGATTCATTGGACAGCTTCAAAAAACATTCCTCTATGCCTGTTGGTATGTATTTTTTAACTGTTTTATATAATTCACTGACATCGGTGAACTGCTTCTTGTTTATCAGCTTATGCCAGCAGTGCTGTGTATTTCTTAAGAAGCCGTGGAGTTAAAGTATAGTCCAGGTAAACTATAAGGCCCCATACTCACGAGCAAACATGTCTGCTGAAACTGGCCCGCAGGCCAGTTTCAGCAGACATGTTTGGTCGTGTGTGGGCGCGAGCGGGCCGAATTCCAGCAAACATTTGCCCGCCGGGCCTTTTCCCAGCGGGCAAATA
The DNA here is from genome assembly GCF_905171775.1 of Rana temporaria. Taxonomy (NCBI): domain Eukaryota; kingdom Metazoa; phylum Chordata; class Amphibia; order Anura; family Ranidae; genus Rana; species Rana temporaria. The sequence continues at coordinate 208,027,388 of NC_053492.1, read as the reverse complement.
TTCCTGGACTTGTTTTAAAACAGCCCGCTGGAATTCAGCCCGCTCGAACATGTACGGTCGTCAGTACAGACCTACCGTACATGTCCAGGCGCCCGCCGTCCCTCGCATGCGTCGCATGCGTGGAAGCATTTTAAAGGCGGGCCGCCCACGTCGCCGCGTCATTGTCGCGGCGACACCGCGTCATCGACGCGGCGACACCGCGGACACGCCCCGCGTATTGTTTACGCGCGGACTTCTGTACGATGGTGTGTACAACCATCGTACAGAAGCCCTCTGGCAGACATGTATGGTGAAAACGGTCCGACGGACCGCTTTCACCATACATGTTTGTCCGTGTGTACCCGGCCTAAATGTATGTACTGGATACACAAATATGTTGTGAATGTTTGTTTAATTTTATTTTTCAAGCGAGGTAGGTAAATACTTTGATTCTATATAGATGGACATCTAATAAACCTGTAATTTCTATAATTTACTGTACATTCATAAAGCATCAGTCTTGTATAATATATAACTACTGAACAGCCAAAGATAAATTATTATATATATATATTAGTGTGTGTGTGTATATGTGTGTGTGTGTGTGTGTATATATATATACAAATACATGAATACAGTAGCTCACGAGTGAGTACACCCCTCAAATATTTTGAAAATATTTTATTCTATCTTTTTTCATGCGACAACACGAATTAAATGACGCTTTGCTACAATGTAAAGTAGTGCGTATACAGCTTGTATAACAGTGTAAAATGACTGCCCCCTCAAAATAACTCAACACAGTCTTTAATGTATAAACCACTGGCAGAAGTGAGTACTAAGTCAAAATGCCCAAATTGGGCCCAAAATGTCAATATTTTGTGTGGCCACCATTATTTTCCAGCACTGCCGTAACCCTCTTGGGCATGAAGTTCACCAGAGCTTCACATGTTGCCAATCGAGTCCTCTTCCACTCCTCCATGAAGACATCACAGAGCTGGTGGATGTTGGAGACCTTGCTCAATAGCGTTTAGGTCTGGAGACATGCTTGGCCAGTCCATTACCTTTACCCTCGGCTTCTTTAGCATGGCAGTGGTCGTCTTGGAGGTGTGTTTGGGATCATGCTTGACTGTAGACAAGAAACTCTTGTCTTTGTACTCCTCACCTGGTTGCCTCCACACACGCTTGACACCATATGAACCAAATACGTTTATCTTGTCTTGGTCTCATCAGACCACAGGACACGGTTCCAGTAATCTATGTCCTTGGTCTACTTGTCTTCAGCAAACTGTTTGCGGGGTTTCTTGTGCATCATCTTTAGAAGAGGTTTTCTTCATTGGATGACAGCCATGCAGACCAATTTGATGCAGTGTGTGGCGTATGGTCTGAGCACTGACTGGCTGACCCCCCACCCCTTCAACCTCTGCAGCAATGCTGGCAGCACTTGTACGTCTATTTCCCGAAGGCAACTTCTAGATATGACGTTGAGCATGTGCACTCAACTTCTTTGGTTGATGATGGCAAGGTCTGTTCTGAGTGGAACCTGTCCTGTTAAACCGCTGTATGGTCTTGGCCACTGTGCTGCAGCTCAGTATCAAGGTCTTGGCAATCTTTCTATAGCCTAGGCCATCTTTATGTAGAGCAACCATTCTTCTTTTTTTCTTTTTTTTTTTAGATCCTCAGAGTTCTTTGCTGTGAGGTGCCATGTTGAACTTCCAGTAACCAATGTGACAGAGTGAGAGCGATAACACCAAATTTAACACACCTGCTCCCCATTCACACCTGAGACCATTTAACACTTAACGAGTCAGATGACACTGGGAAGGGAAAATGGCCAATTAAGCCCAATTTGTAAATTTTCACTTGGGGGTGTACTCGCTTTTGTTTCCAGTGGTTTAGACTTTAACTACTTGCCGCCCGTGCTATAGCCAAAAGATGGCTACAGCGCAGGCCTTAATTTTCGGGAGGGCATCCATGGACGCTCATCAGTGCCCATTAGTGTAGCCCATTAGTGCAGCCACATCACATCAGTGAAAAAGAAAAATTGTCTGGTTTCCAAATTTTATAACAAACTTTGGGGAGGGGGGGGGTTCTAAATTTTTAGTCCTTTTTTTTTTTTTTTTTTTTTTTTCTTTTTTTTTTGGCCAAAAAAAACCCATCAGCGGTTAAATACCACCAAAAAGACAGCTCTATTTGTGTGCAAAAAAGGATACAAGTTTCATTTGGGTACACTGTAGCATAACTGCGCAATTGTCATTCAAAGAGTGACATCGCTGAAAATTGGTCTGGCAGGAAGGGGGGTTTAGGTGCCCAGTAAGCAATTGGTTAATGGCTGTGTGTTGAGTTATTTTGAGGGTACAGCAAATTTACACTGTTATACAAGCTGTAAAACTTGAAGAGGAGATATGGACAGCCGCACACCAAAAAAAAACCTTGAAAATGTAGCCTTTAATGGTTAAAGGAAAAAAGCACAGCAAGCAGTGGAGTGTATAGCTGACGCGTTTCGCACTAGGTTTCAGTGCTTAGTCATAGCCAAAAACAAAATGAAATACATTCCAAATATATACACCAATCTAAAAACATCGCATGATCCACCCCTGCCTGTGATTGGCCATCGCTAATTGTGTGTAATCAGTCAATAGTTAGACGGTGACGATAATCACCTGCAGGAGTGGGCCGAATAAATGAATGTGCCACACACATTTGAAAATCAAATTAAATCAAATAATGATAAAAATAAATATGAATAAAAATTGAGACTTATATTAATTTCATGTATGTATATTAGTTTTATTAGATTTTATTTAAGAGTAAATGAACGAAAGCGTGTCATCATGACGCAAATCGGTGGTGGATCAAACATTGTTATGTATGCATGTATTTTCAAATCAGCCTTGTAAAACTTTGTAACAAAGTCAATTTGTGTTACATGTATATACGTGACCATGGTAAAAATGGGTTTAAAAGTGAAGGTGTATATATATGTAAAGGAACATTGACGTATAATAAACTCAGAAATGATGTGATGCGGATGAGGAAAGATAAAAGAAAAATAAGGAAAATTATTATAATAAAGCCCAAGTGTGTGGGTGTGAAAATAATAAAGGTGTACATACTCATGGAGGGGCTCGGGTGGTGAATAATAAATGAAGAAATGGTGTTTTTTTATATATATATATATATATATATATATATATATATATATATATATATATATATATATATATATATATATATATATTCATTCATTTATCTATTTACTAAGAAACGTAAAGTGTAAACCATTAAGTGGCAATATGTGTGTCTAAATAAGTGTAGATAGCTAATATGTATGTATATAAACGTAAAAAAGAAAAGAATATACAATGAGAAAAAATGAATACAAAACAGAAATATAAATGTGGGTGTACATCCCATGATGACTATTTCCTACTGTTCGTATTTCACTTCCCACTGTTCACTCTTTATTGTAAAAATTGTATGCAACGATCGAGTAAAAATAAAAATGAAAAAATGAAAAATGTCCCAAATATATATATATATATATATATATATATATATATATATATATATATATATTAAAATGTTGAAGAAATCAAGACAAAGCTTGATATAAATGTAAATATCGATATCAATATATATATATATATATATATATATATATATATATATATATATATATATATATATATATATATATAGAAAATGTTTGTCACTCTCGAGTGCCATTGACATCCCAGAACAAATGCTCACTAAAAAAAACATCTTTGTATGTTCGTGTATAAATAAGATTCAAACGGAAAAAGTAGAGACATATGTATACCAGATCGTTGTGAGTACAATGTAGGAAGTCCTGAAAACTCGGCCAATCCCAAAAAAAAATCAAAAAGTCAAAAAATCTAGGCACCATGAGACCATCAAAAAAGAAAGAGGGTGGTGGATAATCGATGTATTAAATACAGTACATATTATAAAAATAACAATTACGTATAGGAAAAAAAAATCCTATGTGACATGAAATGCTAACCTACACAAGAAAAGGATGTTTTAGTGATTGCGAGTATAGGTAAAAAAATATATGTAAAAGAAGGGATGTACAAAATCTGATGTAATTTAGATGTAATCCTGATCAAACTTCACTCATGTGTTTCGATGGCTTAATTTGTGTCTGACTCTTGTAGTGTCGGTAACCTGACAAGAAACACAAGAATGTGATTTTTATGATAAGAATGATCAGGTGGACATCCTAGTACTTTTACTTTTTTACTTTTTGTTTTTGGTAGGACCCTCAGGGTGTGTATGTTGTGTATGTCTTGGTGTCTCTGAGAATTGTGTAAAATGAGTATGTTCCTGTAAACCAACAAAAAAGGAAGGAACAAACAATGTAACCATCAGAACAATGGAAAGAAAGATTCTCAAAAAGACACCAAAGACTGAAAGCGTAGCACACTACGATATTGTAATTGAACGTTTTCTTTTTTTTTTCTCGAAAATATTGTTGAGAATGGTGAAAGCATGGGGATCATATGTGAAATGTGTTGAGACACAGTAGACTGCTCAGCCGCTGCACTGTAATATGACTGACCAAATGGTCGTAGTGTATACATATGTGTGTCGCAGGGTATAGTGGCATAGTTAGCATAGCGCCTTTGTGGGGCACATATTATCTCCAAACTCAAACCAAGGACTGATGGCTGAGGAAACGACAGAATAAAACAAAAGGTTATACAAGCTGTACACTCACTACTTTACATTGTAGCAAAGTGTAATTTCTTCAGTGTTGCCACATGAAAGGATATAATAAAATATTTTACAAAAAATTGTGAGATACTCTATATACACTATATTGCCAAAAGTATTGGGACACCTGCCTTCACACGCACATGAATGTTAATGGCATCCCAGTCTTGGTCCATAGGGTTCAGGCCTTCTCGTTCAACATCAGTGCCTGACCTCACAAATGCGTTTCTGGAAGAATGGCCAAACACTCCCATAGACACACTCCTAAACCTTGTGGACAGCCTTCCCAGAAAAGTTGAAGCTGTTATAGCTGCAACGGGTGGCCGAACTCAATATTGAACCCTACAGAATAAGACTGGGATGCCATTAAAGTTTGTGTGTGTAAAGGCAGGTGTCCCAGTACTTTTGGCAGTATAGTTTGTGTTTGTGTGTAAATATATATATATATATATATATATATATATGTATGTATGTATGTATGTATGTGTATATGTATATGTATATATATATATATATATATATATATGTGTATGTATATATATTATAAATCTCCACAAAATATATATATCATATATATCAGGGGGAGAAATGACTAATCGTCTGTTCATACAATGTACATGTACATGTACAATGTATTACAGTGATCTGTAATTTCCCCTAGTCAGTCCCACCCCCCTTCAGTTAGAACACACCTAGGGAACATAATTAATCCCTTCCTTGCCCCCTAGTGTTAACCCCTTCCCTGCCAGTGACATTTGTATAGCACTGATCGCTATAAAAAAGCCAATGGTCCCAAAAATGTGTCCGCCATAAGGTCGCAGTACCGATAAAAATTGTTGATCACCGCCATTACTAGTAAAGAAAAAAATATTAATAAAAATGCCATAAAACTATCCCCTATTTTGTAGACGCTATAACTTTTTCGCAAACCAATCAATAAATGCTTATTGCAATTTTTTTTTATGAAAAATATATGTATCGGCCTAAACTGAGAAAATAAATCTTTTTTTTATATATTTTTGGGGAATATATATTATAGCAAAAAGTAAAAAATATAATATTTTTTTCAAAATTGTCGCTCTATTTTTGTTTATAGCGCCAAAAATTAAAAACCGCAGAGGTGATCAAATACCACCAAAAGAAAGCTCTATTTGTGGGGAAAAAAGGACGCCAATTTTGTTTGGGAGCACATCGCACGACCACGCAATTGTCAGTTAAAGCGATGCAGTGTCGAATCGCAAAAAGTGGCCCGGTCATTGACCAGCTAAATGGTCCGGGCTGAAGTGGTTAAGGAAACAAAGTTTTAGCTTAATTCTCTGTGGCACCTTTTATTAAGCAAATTAGTGACAGTTGGGCACAAATCAGGCTGCCTCTTGTATACAATGCCTTTGAAAATGTATTCATACTAGGGCTGTTACTGATTAAATTTTCGTGTTCGACTAATTTTGATTAATTATAATGCACTTATAGCTCCAACTACTTTTAGCTTATCTCCTTGCATTGCAACTCTGCATTACTCAGTGGTAAATGTGGTATACACTACAGTAGGTGTTTGTGATATTGTGTTTTTAGCACGACAGCATCGCGCTGATTCTCGGCGACATGGTGCCGAGATCTCGCCGACATCTCGCACTCACTGGAATAGTGACAGCACATTCCAACGTGCGCGTCATAGAAGCGACGGGAGTTTCGACTTGGATTCCCGCCAATTCTACACGTGTGCGGCGTTTGTTATGAATCCTGAGGGGGAAGTCCCCGCCGGATTTTAAATAAAAATTCGGCATGGGTTCCCCCCTCAGGAGCATACCGGGCCCTTAGGTCTGTTATGGGTTGTAAGGAGAGCCCCCCTATGCCGAAAAAACGGCTAAGGGGGTCCCCCTACAATCCATACCAGACCCGTATCCAAAGCACGCTACCCGGCCGGTCAGGAAGGGAGTGGGGACGAGCGAGCGCCCCCCCCTCCTGAGCCGTACCAGGCTGCATGCCCTCAACATGGGGGGGTTGGGTGCTCTGGGGCAGGGGGGTGCACTGCGGGGCCCCCCCACCCCAGAGCACCCTGTCCCCATGTTGATGAGGACAGGGCCCCTTCCCGACAACCCTGGCCGTTGGTTGTCGGGGTATGCGGGCGGGAGGCTTATCGGAATCTGGGAGCCCCCTTTAATAAGGGGGCCCCCAGATACCGGCCCCCCACCCTAAGTGAATGGATATGGGGTACATCGTACCCCTAACCATTCACCTGCAAGAAAAGTGGTAAAAACACAAATAAACCACACAGGGTATTAAAATATTTTATTAGTCTGCTCCGGAGGCTCCCCATGTCTTCTTTAGCTCTTTTACCAGGGGGAGCTTCTTCTTCCGATTTCCGGGGGTCTTCTCCTGCTCTCCGGGGTCTTCACCGCTCTTCTGTGACGTCTTCTCCGCTCCGGGGGGTCTTCTTCTATGTTCGCCGCTCTCCGCTCTTGACTCGGCGCACCCCGGTTCTTCCTCCCGCTGTCCGGTGCCTTCTCCTTCTTCCGCTGTTCTGTGACGTCTTCTCCTCTTCTTCCGCTGTTCTGTGACGTCTTCTACTTCTCCCTTCAGGCCGCTGCGCTGTGCTGTGACGTCTTCTCTTCTCTTCTCCCGATGCTGACACGTCGCTTCTTCTCGCTGCAATGACTGTGCGTGGCTTGCATCGGATTTATATAGGCCTCACAGTCCCATCATGCTCTGGTACCTACCCATGTGATACCTACCCACGTGGTACCTACCGGAGCATGATGGGACTGTGAGGTCTATATAAGTCCGACGCAAGCCACGCACCTGTCATTGCAGCGAGAAGAGGCGACGTGTCAGCATCGGGAGAAGCGAAGACGTCACAGCACAGCGGCCTGAAGGGAGAAGTAGAAGACGTCACAGAACAGCGGGAGAAGACGTCACAGAACAGCGGAAGAAGGAGAAGACAGCGGGAGGAAGAACCGGGGTGCGCCGAGTCAAGAGCGGAGAGCGGCGAACATAGAAGAAGACCCCCCGGAGCGGAGAAGACGTCACAGAAGAGCGGTGAAGACCCCGGAGAGCAGGAGAAGACCCCCGGAAATCGGAAGAAGAAGCTCCCCCTGGTAAAAGAGCTAAAGAAGACAGGGGGAGCCTCCGGAGCAGACTAATAAAATATTTTAATACCCTGTGTGGTTTATTTGTGTTTTTACCAGTTTTATTGCAGGTGAATGGGTAGGGGTACGATGTACCCCATATCCATTCACTTAGGGTGGGGGGCCGGTATCTGGGGGCCCCCTTATTAAAGGGGGCTCCCAGATTCCGATAAGCCTCCCGCCCGCATACCGCGACAACCAACGGCCAGGGTTGTCGGGAAGGGGCCCTGTCCTCATCAACATGGGGACAGGGTGCTCTGGGGTGGGGGGGCCCCGCAGTGCACCCCGCTGCCCCAGAGCACCCAACCCCCCCATGTTGAGGGCATGCGGCCTGGTACGGCTCAGGGGGGGGGGCCGCACGCTCGTCCCCACTCCTTTCCTGACCGGCCGGGTAGCGTGCTTTGGATACGGGTCTGGTATGGATTGTAGGGGGGCCCCCTACGCCGTTTTTTCGGCGTAGGGGGGCTCTCCTTACAACTTATAACAGACCTAAGGGCCCGGTATGCTCCTGAGGGGGGAACCCATGCCGAATTTTTATTTAAAATCCGGCGGGGACTTCCCCCTCAGGATTCATAACAAACGCCGCACACTTGTAGAATTGGCGGGAATCCAAGTCGGATCTCCCGTCGCTTCTATGACGGCTCTGTCTCCATCGCGGCAAGCCAGCTCGGCGCTGGCTCCCGCGATGGGGCTCGTATGTGCTCAATCTCGCCGAGAAAGGGAGCGAGATTGACACAATATCGCGTGCACCTACTGTATATACAATCACCCGACACTAGTTAGTTTCCACAATCCATGACTTAACTTCACAGTTCACATAAATACGTTTTTAAATTTTAAATTCAAACTGTAGCACTGACGCAAGTAATTTGAGTTAGTTTAACTTTAATTATAAAACGTATCTAGTATATTGACTGTCGGTCACTTTATAGTAGGCAAGTAGGCATCACTTTAGCCAGTCACGCAGACATACATTTTACATTTACATTTTACATTTTACATTTTCTGGAAGCAGACATGATCGCATTTTATTGACAATATACCCTGAAGAACCGAACAGTCTGAAGTACGGAACAGATATTGCCGATACACAAAGAATTGTCTGCACAAAACTGCTTAGGACAGGAAAACAATGATTATTTTTGCCCCCTTCCCCTGATGGAGCCTGATGAATCCTCCTGCTCCACAGATGCAAAGGTACCTCAATCCAATGGGTGCAGTTTGCTTGCATCCAGCAGGGTAAGTCTCACTGTCCAGGCTGTCCGGTGACGTCAAGAATTTTGATCGATCAAAAGAATTAAAGTTTAATCAAGGAATTAATCTTTAATTTCCCCAGCCCTTATTCATACCCCTTGAAACGTTCCACAATTTATCATGTTGCAACCAAAAGCATACATTTATTTTATTGGGATTTCATGTGATAGACCAACAAAAAGTGGCATGTAATTGTAAAGTGGAAGGAAGAATTTTTTTTTTTTTACAAATATTAAAACGTGTGGCGTGCATTTGTATTCACCCCACTTTACTCTGATACCCCTAACTAAAATCTGGTGGAACCAATTGCCTTCATAAGTCACCTAATTTAGTAAATAGAGTCCACCTGTGTGTAATTTAATCTCTGTATAAATACAGCTGTTCTGTGAAACCCTCAGAGGTTTGTTGGAAACAGCATCATGGAGGCCAAGGAACACACCAGACAGGTCAGGGATAAAGTTGTGGAGAAGTTTAAAGTAGCGTTGGCTTATAAAAAAAATATCCTAACTTTGAGTACTGTTCAATCCATAATCTGAAATTGGGAAAGAGTATGGCACAACGGCAAACCTACCAATACCTGGACATCCACCTAAACTGACAGGTCGGGCAAGGAGAGCATTAATCAGAGAAGCAGACAAGAGGCTCATGGTAACTCCACAACTCAGGTAGGAGAATCTGTCCACAAGACAACTATTAGTTGTGCACTCCACATATCTGGCCTTTTATGGAAGAGTGTGAAAAAGAAAGCCATTGTTAAAGCAAGACACTATTTGTGGTGAAAAACTAACACTGCACATCACCCTGAACACACCATCCCCACCGTGAAACATGGTGGTGGCAGCAGCATCATATTGTGGGGATGCTTTTCTTCAGCAGGGACAGGGAAGCTGGTCAGAATTGATTGGGAGATTGATAGAGCCAAATACAGAGCAATCTTAGAAGAAAACCTTAGTCTGCAAAAGACCTGAGACTGGGGCAGAGGTTTGTATAGGAGGCATTCTAATTGTTCAGCGCTGTCACATGGGCAGCACCGACTAATAAGAACCCTTGTACCCTGTCCTGTCAGCGCTGGAGAAGAGGAGAGAAAGCCACAGGGATTTCAAATTCCCGGACCAGTAATGCGGCCATCCGATGTGTCAGAACGGGTGATTGCGGGACTCGATGGGGAGGGGGTCCAGTGTAAGTTCACCTTTACAAATTTTCATAATGACATGCCCTCTGAGAGATTGCTCCACGGGAACTTTGTTGTTATCCCCTGGTGTCTCAACACACACCCCATCCAGTGACCGCTGCGACGTTGCGTCCAGCATGCCGTCTGGAAGTTCGGCTACCCATCTTTTGCCTGAGTCTCCCGGGATTGTCCTGGGATCGATCGGCTAGCCCGCAGTCTTGTCACACAGCCTTATGTCATCTTTGACTGCATAATACATCCCTGGCATCTTGTGCCAGCAGTCTATCACAGCAGTAAATATTGGGCTCTTCATCAGATCTCCTTGCACTGCTTCTGCTTTTTTCCATCTGGGAGAATGAGTGGATTTATCTGGGAAGACATTTTCCTATCTCCCATCCAGCACCTGCTTGATTAATGGTATGTGTTTTCAGCCTCTCAAGTCATATCTATGTGGGATTATAGCAACATGTGATTGACACTTATACAGTCCAGTCTGTATACACAGGAGCCTTTTTATATTTTTTAAGTTTGTTGTTGGACCAATAAACATTTTATGTTTGTATCAACTGTGGTTTTAGTCTTTCATCTATGTGGAACTACAACTACCAGCCACCAGCTTTCATAACACTGGTTTGTGGCTGTACAGAGTTGTAGAATCCCTCAGCACTTTCCTTGAAGACCTTTGTTGGTTATATTCTTACAGATTTTCTGTAAAGGTGAACTTACACTTTAATATCACTTTTTAACTTCACTTTCAAGATTAGCTATGCAGATCAAACTCAATGGCAATAAATATTCTGCTCATTTCCAGGATTAAACTAAGAGTTCTGCAGAGAAGGAAATTGGCAGAGAACCAGTATAAAATGCACAAGATGTACACTACTGATGGGTACTGAACATTTCTGGCATTTTCTCAAAGAAACGTACAGCCCCCATTTTAGTACATTAGTTATGTTACTTATATTTTCTGTAGCAGTAGCGTGTATATATAAGAATGGAGACTTTTAATGAGCCCGAAGAAGGGTTTGAAATCATCCTGTAAGTTTCCATATATAATAACTTGGCCAATAAAATGGAAACCTTAAACTTCAAACTTTCTGCATTATACTGTCTCTCTAAGATGGGAAAGTGTTTATTTAATCACCATGGAATGTGTCAAAGAACAGGTTGGAAGGTATAAAAGTCTTAGGAAGGTCGATTATGTCTCTCTTAATGTGGAACCACTGTTCGCCATGATTAAATCCAAAACACAAATATGGGCTCGCCTCTCTCTTGGAGTACTGGGTCGCATCAACCTAATTAAAATGGTGCTGTTACCTAAAATTCACACCCCAGTATATTTACCACTGAAATATTTCAAAATCATAGATGCAATCCTCAAACCCTTTGTTTGGGGGAAGAATAGACATAAATTGGCATGGCGACTACTCAAAAATCCCACTGACCTGGCTGGTACGGCCCTACCAGACTTCAGTCAATATTACTTAGCATCTCAACTTTCTCAATTGTTCCACATAGATAAGACTGACAGAGATTCGTCCGACTCATATGCCCCACCTGGGCCCAGTTGACCACTGATCCCATCTGCGCAATAGCGGCAGGCGCCGAAGGTAATACAAAAAAGGAGGAACACAATTCCCTTCTAAACCATTATAGGAAGGTATGGAGACTGGCCTCTGTCAAGATGGCCATACCCGTACATAAAGACTATTCTCCCCTATGGCATAATAAATCACTCCAGGAATTCTTGACTGTGCCAGACTCTCTGAGGCCTGGTGTAGGGGGGGGATTTTTTACCTCTCAGGCTGCGTACACACCGTCGGTCCAAACCGATGAAAACAGACCGAAGTTCAGTTTCATAGGTCCAACCCGTCCGTGTGTACGCCCCATCGGTCTTTTGTCCTTCGCGCTCGCGCAAATGCTCGGTATCGGTACCGATACTAGTATCGGTTTCGGGGCAAACCCTAATTGGTATCCTCTAGGATAACTTGCAGCAGCTGGGAGAAGTAGGTCTAAGAATAAGGATAGTGTGTGTGTATACACAGTTGTGCTCATAAGTTTACATACCCTGGCAGAATTTGATTTCTTGGCCATTTTTCAGAGAATATGTATGATAACACAAACTTTTCTTTTGCTAATGGTTACTGTTTGGCTGAAGCCATTTATTATCAATCAACTGTGTTTACTCTTTTTAAATCATAATGGCAACAGAACATGCCCAAATGACCTTGATCAAAAGTTTACATACCCCAGTTCTTAATACCGTGTATTGTCCCCTTTTAACATTGACAGCTTAAATTCTTTTGTGGTATTTGTGGATGAGGCTCTTTATCTTCTCAGATGGTAAAGCTGCCCATTCCTCTTGGCAAAAATCCTCCAGTTCCTATAAATTCTTGGGCTGACTTGCATGAACTGCATGTTTGAGATCTCCCCAGAGTGGCTCAATGATATTGAGGTCAGGAGTCTGAGATGGCCACTCCGGAACCTTCACTTTATTCTGCTGTAGCCAATGACAGGTCAACTTGGCCTTGTGTTTTGGATCACTGTCATGTTGGAATGTCCAAGCATGTGAAGCTTCCTGGCTGATGAATGCAAATGTTCCTCCAGTATTTTTTGATAACATACTGCATTTGATAACATATGCCTTTGTAGCCCACACATCCCCAAAACATGAGCAATTCACCTCCGGACCATCATCATAGGCATTGTTGACTCCTCTCCAAATGTAGCGTTTATGGTTGTGGCCAAAAAGCAAAATTTTGGTCTCATCACTCCTAATGACTTTGTGCCAGAACGTTTGAGGCTTGTGTGCTGTCTGGTGTATTGTAAGTTGGATACTTTGTGGCCTTTGCGTAGTAATGGCTTTCTTCTGGCTCGACCAAGCAGCCCATCTTTCTTCAAGTGCCTCCTTATTGTGCATCTTGAAACAGCCACACCACATGTTTTCAGAGAGTCCTGTATTTCACCTGAAGTTATTTGTGGGTTTTTATTTGCATCCCGAACAATTTTCATGGCAGTTGTGGCTGAAATTTTAGTTGGTCTTCTACCTGATCGTGGTTTGGTTTCAGCAGAACCCCTCATTTTCCACCTCCTTGATTAGAGTTTGAACACTGCTGATTGGCATTCTCAATTCCTTGTTTAATTTACAGTTCAACTACCTTGTCCCGCAGACCCTTTGACAATTCTTTTGCTTTCCCCATGACTCAGAATCCAGAAACATCAGTGCAGCACTGGATGAAAGAATAAACACACACTAATTACAAGCAAACAGATCACAGGTGAGGATGGTTACCTTTAATAGCCATTCAAACCCCTTTGTGTCAACTTGTGTGCATGTTATCAGGCCAAAATCACCAGGGTATGTAAACTTTAGATCAGGGTAATTTGGGTAGTTTCTGTTGCCATTATGGTTTAAAGAGTTAACACAGTTGATTGATAATAAATGGCTTCAGGCAAACACTAACCATGAGTGAAAGAAAAGTTTTTGTGTTATCATTCATATTCTCTGACAAATGGCCAAGAAATCATAAATTCTGCCAGGTTATGACAAGACTTGTAAAGCTGTATTACTTTACTGCGTGAAGGAATCTCAGGACACCACTCTAGTCCTGCTGTCTGCCAGAGCTGTGTCTATCTCAGGAGTGGATAGACAGTAATACAAATCATTTGGTGGGTAAAAAAGCTCTCATATGTATTTAATCTGTATATTTAGGTGTTTATCGTATTTAAATTAAATTCCTACATTCTCAATAATGCAGTACATAGCATAAAATGTTGAAAACTGGGAAAAGTTTGAAAATTGTCTTTTTTCAAAGTAATTATACAGCAGAAGTTGACATTTTCAATAATTGTCTTTCTTTTTTTTTTTTTTTTTTTTTTTGTCTAGATCACAGACTGGCTCTGCATTCTCTATTTTGTTACTGGATTTCAGACATTTTACCAATAAAGATAACAGCTACATCTTAATGGGTATCTACATTTTATGTCTTAAAAAAATGAATAAAAAGCTTTACATGTATACAACTTGTTTAGTTTATTTATAGCTAATACATAGTTCGGACTTGTGAAGAAAAATAACAAAAAAGCTAGCTCAAAATGCAGAAAACCTAATAATTTTTGTTGAAGTAAGGTTACTAAAATATTTTGAGAGGTTGCTGTGTGTATCTATATTTTATCCCATTGACTTTGTATGCCTTTGAATAAACCTGCAAGTTTCAATTTATCCAAAGTTTTTCTATTTTCGTTTTCAGACAGACACCAGTGGACTTAATAACTTTCCACTTACCGTAAATGCCTCAACTGCTTTGATGGTGACACCTCTGCATCTGATTTTGCCTATTCCTGTCATTTATTTTTAATTAAACAATTGACCAATAACCTAATTGATAACTGATTATTAATGCATATTATCATTTAGTTTTTATAGGACCCCTTTGGTTATGTTCCCATGCTCGCCCAGGGTTGTTTATGACCTTGATTGCCCTCTCTAGTTTGCCAGCCTAGCCTACAAGGTAGCTATTCTATTGCCAATGTTAATTAATACCTGTCATGGACCTTGGAATGCGGAAGTGTTCCTCCTTGAAATCTGTTACACAGTGGGGGGGTCTTCTGCTCTGTCTTAAGACTCCAGACGGCTCCATTGTTCTGTGTCTGGCTATTGTGTACATTGATTGCCCCCTGGGGCTTCTGTCTCATTACACATAGCAGTCCTTCTATTCAAGCTATCGGACCAATCCCTGCTGACTCATTTTCAAGTCCTCATTTGCATGGCTAAGAGAATTTTAGGGTCTTGTGCAGGCCTGAGCAATTTAGTGTATAGAGGATCCAAAGCCCACCTCGCAGTAACAACCCTGATGAAAACCACTGTTTGTGTTTGGCAGCAGGCAGGGGCTATATACAAAACAGAATCTACCTTCGCCCCACATACCCCCTTATGGGGTAATCTACAGCTTAGGCACTACTACCACTTGCCAGACCCCCAGCTTTGGTAATCCAAAGGAGTTGTTACTCTTAAACATATCTTAACTAACGCTCTCTCGTCCTTTTCGGTGATGAGAGATGTACGCTATACCCGCCTCCATGATCTTTTGATTCTATTAGCTTAAACACGCAACCCAGGTGCAATTTTCTAACCCCATAACCCTTCAAGCAGACCCTATGGAACGCCTCCTGATTTAAAAAAAATCTTGATAAACCTCTATCCTCCCTCTACTTCTATCTTGCCTCAGCACATGCAACCACACTGACGACAATGTATGACAAGTGGAAGGCTGACATACCGGGCTGACTGAAGAAGACTGGGAGGACTTGGTGAGTTGCTATATTACTAAAATGATCTCTGCTAAAGACCATTCACCCAACTTAAATTCCTCCATAGAGCCTACTATACATCGGTTAGACTTTCAAAAATCTGCCCAGAGACAAGCCCTCTCTGCTCCAGGTGTCGTTTCTGCCCAGGTACGTTCCTCCACATGGTATGGGAATGCCCCTTATCCGCCAATTTTGGGAGAAGGTAGTCTGGGATTTGAATGAATTTGGGGACTGGACCCTTAGTCAGGGCCTGGCCTTGGCGCTACTTTGCACCATGGAAGATATTGTGGCCTCTAGGAATGTCAAGTTATTTCTCTTCTATGCTTTATACTACACTAAAAGAGATTCTCCTTAGATGAAGGCAAACCCCACAGCTGTCACTCAACAACTGGGTAGCAATGATTAACTCTGTACTGCCACTGTATAAACTAACCTATGAAAGCAGGAACTGCCCAAAAAAATTTGATATGGTCTGGTCACAATGGATAGATACACAAGGCTCGATCTCTTAAAATGCATAGTATTGTCCTATGAATTGATTCCATGCTGACGTTTTGTGATTGTACTGTTCAGAGAGTTACTCCTATATCTGTACTCATTTCCCCCTCCCTCTCCCTTCACATCCCCTCCTCCCTCATAGGGCACTAAGGTGACTGAGATTGGTCGGCTGACTCGTATGTTTCATTGTACACCAGCACGAATGCTATCATTTGACCTCTTAATATGGCTTCTCAGCCTATTTACTTCAATGTATTGACTGTGTACTGTGTCACTGTTACTATGTATAATGCTTTTATCTTAGTTTTTTTTGTTATTTTTTTAATTTAAAAAAAATTCTTCTATTTAAAAAAAAAAAAAAGCGAACTTTCAGTATGATGTGGTTACTTGGGAATGCTGCACTTTCTTTACAACAGTGATAATATATCGTTCAGAGTTGCAGTTTTCTCATCTGCCCATGAAACATTCATAAAAGATATGAGGATCATGAGAGATGAACAGTTACAGCACAGTTTCCACCTTAGTACTGTCCAGGGAACAGGGCTGTCTTAATGAGAGGGCACACCTGGGCACTGCCCGGGGGCCCCTGCACTTTCCCCAAAGCAGCTGGTCCTTGAGCCCACGCTGCCCTGAAATTGGGGGCCCCATGGTGGCACTGAGTGTGATAGATACACAGGGGAGGCAGTCTGCCTCCTACCTACTTGATGTCTGTTTACCTGCACTGTCATCGTTGTAGGGGCCCCAGAGCATTACGTTGCCCTGGGGCCCATGATGCTATTAAGACGGCCCTGCCAGGGAAGCCTTTCTTATTCTTGAGTCCAGAAATGTACCTTTTGTTGAGGTAAGAGAATCCTACAATTTTCAGAGTTTTCTTTTCATTTCTTTTTCTTTTGTTACTTCCTGGAATTTTGGGCAGCTGTCTAGTCATAGCAATGTTTTCTACCAATCCTATTATTTTACATTGGTAAATTGTGAATGTCAGTCTGATTTGGTTTAGTAGCTCTCCATGCCTTTAGCCTCATACATACATTCGGATTATCCGAAGGGAATTGTGTGATGACAAGAAAATCTGACCATTTGTATGCTCCATCGGACAATTGTTGTTGAATTTTCCACCAACAAATGTGGGATAGCATGCTTTAAAATTGTCTGCCAACAAATGTGTGTTTTTCGAATTATCCAATCGTGTGTACACAAGTCCTTCGGCAAAAATATCAAAGTAGCAATGCTAATTATAACACAACATTAGCAGAAGTTGCCCAAATGGTAGCGCTAAGAGCTGAAAAAAAAATAGTCTTGTGTTTTGTTGGCCGACAATTCTTTGCCAGTTGTATGCAATACAAGTTCCTGGCCAATGCCCTTCAGACAAAAGTCCTACGCCTTGTCCGCAGAAAATCTGATCGTGTGTATGAGGCTTTATAGATAGGTGCGATACACGTTTTTCTGATCTTGCAGAAGATTCATTTTCATGGCATTTTGTGCCTGTTTGATCATTGTCCTGGTTACTTTGATAATGGTAAAATAAGTGTATAGAGAGCAGGGCTGGTTGTAATTATTCCATTAATTGGCATGATGTACCTATGGTGCAGTAAAGTTTATACGCAGTCTCAGATGTACAGTATATTGGTAATGAATATGGTAAAAGTCACAGGTGCCCCAAGGGGAAGCAGCTTTTCGTGGGGGGGGACAAGATAAAGACTAGTGGCCTGGAGTGCCAGATTGCAAAATGATTGCACAGAGCAGGTATGTATGGGCATGTTTTATTTTTATTTATTTAAAGTGAGGGTTTACAACCCCTTTAAGGGGGAAGCTGTAGGGGAATGGTCTCGCCAATAGAAGGACGCTGGAGGAAGGAAAAATTGAAAGTCTTAAACCCTTGTATGTTTTGCGTTGCTTTCTCATCACTTCCTGCTCCAAAGACAACATGAAATGAGATTAAATCCCTAGAAAGTAATGGGGAATTTCAGTTTTTGACACTTGTTAACAAAATAAATGTCACTATTGGAAGATTTGTGCTCTGATCCGTGGATCGAACCTGCATGGAGGTACAGTCATGTACGTACTTGGAGATATGTCCAGGTCCATGCAGCCAGATGCCTTTCATTTATTTAAACAGGCTGTCTGTATGGGCTTAATAGAACACCTGCTCATCCTGCATGCATTTACAAACCAGTGTACCTGTCTGAATGAAGCCTAAAGCCCCATACACACTCAGTTTTCCTGTAGGTTTTTCTCTTCAGGTTTACCAAAACCATGTAGTGCAAGGGCCTGCCTAATTGCCTACAAATTGAAACTCTTAGGCCACGTACACACGGTCAGTCCATCCGATGAGAATGGTCCAACGGACCGTTTTTATTGGTTCACTGCTGAAGCAGACTGATGGTCTGATGTGCGTACACACCATCATTTCCAAAACCGATTGGGTCAGAACGCGGGGATGTAAAACACACGACGTGCTGAAAAAAACAAAGTTCAATGCTTCCAAGCATGCGTCGACTTGATTCTGAGCATGCACAGGTTTTGAACCGATGCTTTTGTGTACTAACAATCGGTTTTGACCCATCGGTCAGCCGTCCATCGGTTCGATTTTAAAGCAAGTTCTCTTTTTTTGGACCGAAGGACAACAGACCGATGGGGCGTACACACGGTCGGTTTGGACCGATGAAACTGAACTTCAGTCCGTTTTCATCGGTTTGGACCGATGGTGTGTACGCGTTTGACCTCCTATTAGATGGTTTTGGTAAGCCTGAAGAGAAACCTGCAGGAAAACTGATAGTGTGTATGGGGCTTAATGATAAATCTGGTACTAAGCATTAAGCATTTAAAAATGCAATAAAGGCATTTTTTTCAATTTTCCATTTATGTATGACAAAAAATAATAAACAAAAAAAAATCCTAAAAGTTAAACTATTTAAATAGAGAAATTTCATATTCGTAGCTGCTGACTTCTAACAAACAGGAACTTACCTGCTCATGGAGTCCAGCACTGTGTTCTCTAGAGGAGACTCTTTATCAGGCTTCGGATCCCCAAGGCTGCCATCTTGAAGGTGGGAGCCAGCTGTGAGTTCCTGATGCCTCAGTCAGCTCCCCACTGCAGATGCACAAGATCGTGTGGCACTGTGAGACTGGTCCTGTAGCCTCCTGGGACATGTGACATATCCCAAGAGGCTGCGGGTTGGGCGAGAGAGCCTAGACGTTGATTGAGGAAGTGGTACCTGCTCCCTGAAAAAACGTGGTTTTAAAATTTAGTTAGGGGCTATGGGGAGAAAAAGGATAGGCAGCACTTACATTTTTTAGGTGAAGGTCCACTTTAATTAGGGCTGATAAGGGTAAACTTAGGCCTCGTGTACACTGCTGACTTCAGACGCTGAGTTTTTAGAGGCATTTCATGCGCCAAATGATTCTAAACGCGTTAAACCGCATTTGGCCGCGTTTGGTTTTACAGGCATGTTTTCGTTTCTGAATTTTTTTTTTCTAGAAGGCCTTCTAAACGCAGACACAGCATGTAAACATGGCAAAATGGATGTTTGTCACGTTAAATCGTTCAGGAGAGGTTGTAAAAACACTCTGTGTGCCTAATGCCCTGTACACACGATCGGAATCTCCGTCTGGATAAACTCCAGATTTTTCTGACGGAATTCCGTTCAAGCTGTCTTGCATACACACTGTCGCACCAAATTCCGACCGTCAAGAACGCGGTGACGTACAACATTACTACGAGCCGAGAAAAATTAAGTTCAATGCTTCCGAGCATGCGTCGACTTGATTCTGAGCATTTATGTTTTTTTTCTTCGTCGGAGTAACATACAAACGGAATTTCTGATAGAAACTTCTCTTTCTAAGTCCGTCGGAATTTCCGAAGGAAAAACTCACATGGGGCACACACACACGTTCGGAATATCCGATGAAAAAATTCCTTTTAATTATATTCATCGGAAATTTCGATCGTGTGTACGCAGCATAAGGGTTCAGTTTTTAGAAATACAACTTTTTTATTTGTCAGGTTGGTACAACGGACATCCTATGCAGATCAAAGCTCATCATTTTGATCAGCAAATTTCATGAAACGGATACCAAATTAACAAAGTTACTTAATTAACAATGTTACGTTTATATCTCTCTATCTCGCACTGTCCAATTAGGTTTCCCCAAACAATCGGCACAAAATCTGACCTCAGACAGTAATGCACATACGTTGTTGCATTGCCTTCGTATTCTGTACATTCACAAACTTTTTTTTTATTTACCCATCTATCTAAAGTTTCAGAAACCTGTTCTATAATATAAAAATATTTTCTCTTTTAAACAGTTTTCAATTAAGGTGTGTTGTGCTACAATGACTGGTAAGAATGAAGAAAACAGCCTGTGTTCAGTGCTAATGTTACTGCTAGATTCAGTATAATGGTATCCTGCAATGCCTTGTATTCAATCAAATGCTTCTTAAAACTTCTCGCTTTATGCAACTCTGGGTGAAGCCTGAAAGAAAGAAAACATGAAGAGGATGAGATAATAACTTCTAAAGCAGCAGGGCTGGAGGTGAGTGACATCACTGCCCCACTCAAAAGATGCGGTGACTCTAGCAGAGAATTAAGAATACGCACAGCAGGAACAATCTTCCATATACACTGAAAGATGTCATGCACATAAAAAGCACCTGCGTAAAATCTTCTATTTCATTGTTCGATTAAGCCGGCATAAAAAAAAATAGAGAAGTATAAAGAAACTGAGCTATTTACATCTACACTATCTGAAATAAGGTTTAACATTTGAAGTCTGTAGGGCTAGATTCAGATAGGTTACGCGGATCTAAAGATCTGTGTAACCTATCTCAATTACGATACGCCGACGCAAGTTTTTGAGGCAAGTGCTTTATTCAGAAAGCACTTGCCTGTAAATTTGCGGCGGCGTAACGTAAATCCCCCGGCGGAATTCAAATTCCGCGAGTAGGGGGCGTGTAAAATTTAAATCGGGCGCGTCCCCGCGCCGAACGAACTACGCATGCGCAGTCCATAAAATTTCCCAGCGTGCATTGCTCTAAATGACGTCGCTAGGAGGTCATTGGTTTCGACGTGAACGGAAATTACGTCCATCCGTATTCACGAACGACTTACGCAAACAACGTAAAAAAATTCAAAATTCGACCCGGGAACGACGGCCATACTTAACATAGGATACGCAGCATATAGCAGGGGAAACTCATGGGATTGGGGATAGCGAGGGAGGAGTCTGGAGATGGCGCGGTCAGTGTGGAGGAGCAGCTAGACGGAGCGCCCGCTCTCCAGCCCTGCTCTGATCTCTGAGCCCGGAGATGTTTAGGAGCCGGATCCCTCGCTCCCTTCGCTAGATCATCCCCCTCTCCCCCCCCCGGATTGGAGTCCCTGGATCGGATCTTCACCCCCCTCGACCAGGTCGGCCCGATTGGTCACCTGTGGACACGTGGGCGGCGCGGCTTCCCCGGCTCCCCTGGCTGGGCGGCGTCGGCGAGTGGCGACGAGAGGACGGCGCTCGGAGAGGGCTTGGGCGTGCAGAGTGGGGGGAGTGCAGAGGTGAGTGGGGGCCGGAGCCCCCCCCCCCCCGTGATATCAGGTTGTGCCGTGTCCCCCCTGTCCTATAGAGCGTGCGTGCGGGCAACCGTACTGTCAAGGTGAGCAGCGCCGCTCTAAGCAGCATGAGGGAAGGGGAGACGCAACACCAGGCAGTTCTGCAGCTCAAGTAAAAATTAGAGAAGCTCGAGTCTGTATCTGGCCCCACAAATACCATCAACATTAAGACCAGAAGACCAGAAACAAATGAAATATAATGCAGCAGTTCCTATTTTTTTTCCTATTTGAAAACTCCCAGACGGGTGAGTACATTGGTGAACTTATAGCTTCCATCAGAGTGGTGAGTACAACGTCCTTTTATGAACTATGAACTAAGAACTAAGTGAAAAAAAAAAAAACTCATATATTAATGGGACATTTTCCAGAGGAATTGGCAAATGGATGGGACTGATGTTGCAGACAGGTAATGATGTGATGTATGGGATGAGAGTCTATCAACGTCACTCACGGTGTTTGCAAGGATGCCGGTAATCTTATTGTCTTGTGGTGGCTCCCCCCTTGCTTTTTACCTTCTTTCCATTTGGGATTAATTACAGTGAGACTATTTATATTTTACAACATATGTGGAACACACATGGATCTTTTGCACATTCTGGTATCTATAGTATACATATGAGTTGGTAAAGAACGGGACTAAAAGAGGAAGATATAACGGTAAAAGTATAACACATAGTATAATTCATTATACCACAGAGCTCTGAGAACCCGTAAAAGGAGGTGTTAAAACTTTAAAAAAAAGGGGTGAAACGAATATATATACCAACGGTCTATGGTTCCAAGAAGAACGGTAACTAGAAGTGACTGACATAACAGAACGGGAAATAAGCTTACTGAACTTGATGTGTCTGTAAGAAGCCGGCATTTGTCTCTCTTGTGGTCTTTCTAGGCAGCATCCCCTGGATATTTTTTTTTTTCTCTCTCTCTAGTGGGATCAATCATAATACAAGGAGGGAATTTTTATTTTATTTTTTTTTCTTTCCCCTTTTTTTTTTTTTCTCTCTTCTTCTCAGCAAAACATACGTAATACATATTGAACTCAGTCTAAAAAAAAAAAAAAAAAAATCTAGAACCCATAAGATATAATATACAGATGACTGGGCAGAGAACGTGACTGAAACTGGTGGACACTAGAGCAAAAGTATAAGCATTTCTGTAAATTATCACACCATTAAGCCCTGAAACCGGTATAAAGAAGACCTTAAGATTGGTGGGCAGTGGAGAATGACAGAAGGAGGGGCTCAGAATATGCGTTAGGCGCATTGAATATTTGTAATATAGAGCTAAAGAGGAAGAAATACTATAGCAACATTAAATAGTAAATTTTGATACAAGAAATTTCAAAAGGTCCTGCCATAGGTACTATATACCCCCCATAACCGCAAAACGGACTTTCTAAAAAAAAAAAAAAAAAAACTTACATATAACATACATATAAAATCTCGGTGAGGTGGGCAGACATAATATAGACGCGGCAAGAAGCACGGGTAAAAATTCAGGACTATTGAGGACTGAGAGGGGGTGAAGGATGACTACAAGGGGAAAAGGAGTGAGAGGTGGGGCAACCCCAAAGGCCCCTCGCTTAAGTCAAAGTCCAGGCCCAATGTGCAAATTTGTGACCCATGGGATAAACGGAGACAATCAGCATACAGAAAAATCAATAACCACCAGAGGAGCGCAAGTGGAGAAGGAGAAAAAAAAGGAAAGGAAAAAGGGGGGCGCTAACACTTTGGCGGACCCAGAAACACTCTCAGAGTCACTCCTAGAGATTAGAATAGACCAAGATAGAGAAATAGATAAAGATAAAGAAATAGACCTTGAACAAAGAAATAAGGACGAAACGCAGGACATGACACGTCTGCCAACAAAAAGGGAAATGGAAGGAATGTTCGCGGCACTAGAAAGATCACTCAAATCGCAAATGGAAAAAATGGAGAGAAACATGGGGTATATACTGGAAAGAGTGGAAGAAGTGGAAAAAAAAGTCGATCATAATGTAACCTCAGTTAAAAAACTAGAGGATGAAATAAAAGCATTAAAAACAAATCAGCGAGAACAGGCTTATAAATTAGAAGATCAAGAAAATAGGGATAGAAGGAAGAACATAAGGATACGAGGAATCCCAGAAACAACACAAGACGAGGATCTCTCAGAAATAATAAGGAAAGTCTGTAATCCAATATTAGAGAGAGAAATAACTTCTCCACTTAAAATAGAACGAGCACACAGGATACGACGCCCTAGAGAGAGGGTACAGGATTACCCAAGGGACATTATTGTTCGATTTGAAAGCTGGGAAGAGAAAAATCAACTATGGAGAAAACTGAGAGGGAAGTCGCCATTAGAATATGACCAACATATTATTCAAATATACCAAGACCTGTCACAAGAGACGTTAAAAAGAAGAAGAAGCTTAAAACCTCTGCTAGGAATCCTACAGGAACAGGGTATACAATATAACTGGGGATTCCCAGCCTGCCTGATAGGCAGGAAAAACGGTATCTCTGCAAGGTTGAGGTTTTTAGAGGAAGTTCCAGAGTTTTGTCAGCGACTGGACATTCCAATACCATCTAAAAAAGATTAACAATGTTGAAGCGACGGTGGAAGAAGGGGGGAATTGGGGGGGGAGTAGGGTGGGGGAGGGGGGGATAGGGAGGCACAAATATAGTAAACAACGGGAGCAGGGCTGGAGAGAGGGAGGACCTGGAGAGTGCTCCTTCACCTGTTTCCCATGCGTGGGAGATAGGAGACCGGGCCAACATAGAATTCCACCTCAGCCGGAGGAGCAAAAGAGCGCCTGGAGCGCCAAATAAGAAAAGCTCCAAAATGACCAAAGGGTCAAAGACCAACCAGAGGGTAGGGGGGGGGGAGGGGATAAGAAAGCCCCATACGAAGATCACAGGGGTAAGGTATGAGTGGGGGGGGGGGTGGCGGGGGGAGGAGGGGAGGGAGGGCGGTAGAAGGGGTTCGGGGAGGGGAGGGGAGGGGAAGATTAGGAAAAGGGGCCCAGATCTGTGTGTCATGCAATAAGGGAAAACAAATGCACTCGAGAAAAGCACCAGGGAAAAAAAAAAAAAGAGAAAAATATGACAAATATAAATTTTTTAACATATAATGTAAGAGGTCTCAACTGCCCGGAAAAAAGGCATATGGTATTAAGAGAGGTTGAAAGGTATTCAGCGGAAATAGTTTTTTTGCAAGAGACGCACATAACTTTGGATTCTAGTGCTAGATTGTATTCTCGGGCAGTTCCCACCTGGTACTACGGGGATTCTCCAAAGAAGAGAGCCAAGGGGGTCGCCATAGGAATAGGGAAGAACATCTCCTTCACAGTAGAAGACAGGAAAGTGGACCCTGAAGGCCGTTATTTGTTTTTAAAAGGAATACTCCAAGGGAAAAAATACACGTTAGCAAACATATATTGCCCAAACAGCCAACCACATAAATACCTGAGGGGGATCTTGAATGTTTTAATGGATTTTAAATTTGGACATGTAATACTCGCAGGAGACTTCAACCTTTCAATGGACTACCAACTAGATAGTACGTCCGGGGCACAGAGACGAAATATTAAACAGCTAAGAATATTAGGGAAAAAAATCCACAGTTACTGTTTAATAGATCCTTGGAGGATAACATATCCAAATAAAAGGGATTATACCTATTACTCTTCTGTGCACGGCACATATTCAAGACTGGATTATATAATGGTAGACCACGAGTTACTGGAAGAGGTAGTTAAAACCTCGATAGGGGTAACTACAATCTCAGATCATGCTCCGGTAATAGTAAAAATTAGATTCAAAGAGATAGAGCAAAGAAAAGGATCATGGAACCTAAACGAAGAACTTTTAGAGGACAGCGAGGTAAATAACATTGTGAGAACTGACTTGGAGCAATATTTCACTCTTAACAATACACCTGAAGTAAGGGCAGCCACTATTTGGGAGGCCCATAAGGCATACATTAGAGGGAAACTAATCTCGATAGGAGCAGGGAAAAAAAAAATAAGAAAACTAAACATGGAGAAACTAACAACGGAGTTATTTGAATTGGAGCAAACGCATAAAGTGCGAGGGGAAAATGAAATATATCAAGAAATTATTGCAAAGAGGGTCCAGCTTAGAGACTTAATGAAGGTTGAAACAAGGGATATATTCAAAAACGTCAGAAAAGAGAGGTATAAATGGGGGAATAAACCAGGGAAATACTTAGCGAGAATATCCAGGGAAAAAAAAAAGAAAAACTATATAGAAAAAATAAAAAACCAAGACGGTCAGATGAAATATAGGACGTCTGAAATTGCGGAAGCCTTTCGGACTTTCTATAGTTCATTATACGCAATAAGAATAAATGAGACTCTTGAGCAGGAAAATATTAGAAAAAAGAAAATTAGGGAGTACTTAGAAGAAGTGAAATTATCTAAAATCTCTCAAAACGATTTTGATTCCCTGGAGGCTCCAATAACTCAAGATGAGATATATAGAGCTCTCCAGGAAACACCGTGTGGTAAGAGCCCAGGCCCTGATGGCTTGTCGATTATATACTACAAAAAATTTAAAGAACTCCTGGTCCCAGAGATGTGTAATTATTTTAATAAACTAGGAGAGGAAGAGGAAATAAGAAAAGAATCCCTCTTGGCAAATATTACTATTATCCCTAAAACAGGAAAGGATGGAACCTTGTGCTCCAACTACCGACCAATCGCGCTGCTAAATGCAGACTTGAAGGTATATGCGAAAATATTAGCAACTAGGATAAAAAATCTAATGCCGCAATTAATAAACACAGATCAGGTAGGTTTCGTAACAGGCAGAGAGGGGAGAGACAATAGCATAAGGACCCTGCTGTTATTGCAAAATGAGCCAAAAAAGAAACCCCCAGTCGTACTCATGTCTTTAGATGCTGAAAAAGCATTTGACAGAGTCGACTGGGGGTTTATGATGGAAACCCTACAAAATATAGGCCTAGGACCAAGGTTCATGAAATGGGTAATGAATCTATACAGTCACCCGACGGCAAGGGTGAAGGTCAACGGGGGTATGTCGTCTGTGTTCGAAATGAAAAATGGAACCAGACAGGGGTGCCCGCTCTCACCTCTCCTATATGTAATAGCCCTGGAACCATTGTTAGCAAAAATTCGGGAAAACCCGGGTATAGGGGGGGTGAGAGTGGGAGAGGAAGAACACAAGGTGGCGGCATACGCAGACGACATACTCCTATATCTGACCAAACCCAGGGTGTCCCTCCCCAACATCATAAAGGAAATAAAAAGATACGGGGAACTTTCAAATTTTAAAATAAACCCGATAAAAACAGTTATTTTAGACTTGGGGATAGACAAAAAAGAAGCCGAAGAACTACAGAAAGAGTTCCCTTTTACATGGGAAAAAGAAGCTATAACGTATTTAGGAATAAAAATTACATCAAGATTTGAAAAACTATACTCGGTTAACTTTGTCCCCCTAATTAATGAAATTAACCAAGACCTGAAAAATCTTGCAAAAAAACATATTTCTTGGATAGGTAAGATCAATGCGTTTAAAATGATGATATTACCAAAGATTACATATAAACTTCAAATGCTCCCAATAAAAATACCACAAAGTTTTTTTAAAGTAATCAAAACAGTAATCCTGAAATACATATGGACAGGTAAAAAGGCTAGACTAAGTTACTCATTGTTGAGTATGAAAAAAAAAGGAGGGGGGCTGGGGCTTCCTGATATAAAAAGATATTACTCTGCTGTTAATTTAGCTAGGTTGATGGAATGGACAAATATATACACAAAAAAAAAATGGGTACGAATGGAAGAAATATTAAGTAGCACACAATTAAAAAGAAACATATGGATACCACCCAAAATGAGGGAATTGGGCACAAATACACATAGTATAACAAGGAACGTACTTAGAATATGGGACACAATATTTAGACGGGAAAAATGGGAGTACAACTCGCCATTGATCCCTTTAGTAGGCACAAATTTTTTCCCACCAGGTAAAGGAACACGTTTTGGAAAGCTATTGGGGGAGAAAAAATTAAAAGATATTGTTACACGGGGGAAAATTAAACTAAGACAAGATATAAAGATAGGAGAAGGGGATCACATGATGAGTGAATGGGAGTACATGCAGTTAAAACACTTTGTGAGCACATTACCACAACCAATTAGGGAAGACAAGACACTACACCCAATAGAAAAAATTTGCAATATGGATAAGCCCCTGATACATGGTATATCAAAGGCATATGGGATACTAACGGAGCTTGAGTCCCAGGAAACGCTCCCCTTTGTAGAAAAATGGGAAAAAGATTTGGGTAAAAGGATTGATAAACAACAAATGATAGGCGCAGTATACAATTATGCATCGGACAACACTACCATTGAAGTAAACTACAAATGTATGGTCCGATGGCACTTGACCCCATCGAGAATGAGTAAGATCCACCCAAATAACTCAGAGCTATGTTGGAGAAATTGCAAGCAAAAAGGAAC
This sequence comes from Rana temporaria, assembly GCF_905171775.1. Lineage (NCBI taxonomy): Eukaryota > Metazoa > Chordata > Amphibia > Anura > Ranidae > Rana > Rana temporaria. The sequence continues at coordinate 207,999,212 of NC_053492.1, read as the reverse complement.
AACTATGCATATATGGTGGGACTGCCCGAGAGTCCAGGAATACTGGAAAGAAATTTTGGAATATATCGTAGAAATAACGGGGGAGAGGATTCCTTGCAGTCCGCTGACCTGTATGTTTCACGGAACTGAAAAAACAAAAAAACAATACGGAACAACATTGGTCCCAGTGCTCCTAAACGCAGCAAAGGCCCTGATCCCAAAGAACTGGTTACACCCAAAGAGGCCATCAATTAAAGAGTGGATAGAAAGGGTGGAATATATAGAAGAAATGGAGTATCTTGCCTGTAGAGAGACAGGCGGCGAAGACAAATACAGGGTGGTCTGGGAAAAATGGAAAGTGTTTAAATCTTCAGAAAAGTTTGCCCAGGGAATGACAGAAGCAGATAGATGAGAAACCTAAGAGAAGACAGCGTGGCACACAGATCTAGGGAGAGGGGGGAAAGGGGGGAGGATAAGGGGGGGGTAGGGATGGGGAAGGAGGGGGAGGAAAAGGGGAAGAAAAAAGAAAAGGAAAAAAAAAAAAAAAAAGGGCTAGTCATGTTACAACAGTAAGCAACGCAGCCAGACTGGTTAATTAGTAAAAGGAAAATTAATGGATTATGCCAAGTTTAAAATTATACAGAAGAAAAGGAACTCAAACAAATAAATAAATCTCACGAATGATGCGAAGCCACAAGAGAGATGTTATGGGCGGTCGAACCGTGTGCTAGTCTCGCTGCTAAATGTGAGCAGAGTCTGACGTGAAAAAAAAAAAAAAAAAAGCAGGGGAAACTATACGCCGGAAAAAGCCGAACGCAAACGACGTAAAAAAAAGCGCCGGGCGGTCGTTTCTGAATCAGCGTAACTCCTCATTTGCATATTCCTCGCGTATACAAACGGAAGCGCTACTTAGCGGCCAGCATAAGATTGCAGCCTAAGATCCGACGGTGTAAGTCACTTACACCTGTCGGATCTTAGGGAGATCTATGCGTAACCTGATTCTATGAATCAGGCGCATAGATACGACCGGCAGAACTCAGAGATACAACGGCGTATCAGGAGATACGCCGTCGTATCTTCTTTCTGAATCCGGGCCTGTAATCTTTTTCTTTGCTGTCACACAAACCCATTAAAGCAGAACCAATCCAGGATTGGCAAAAAATCCCCAATTAGTACACCCCCTACACAAAACCCTAAACAGTTATTACATTTGTGAAATTCCTTACCATTGAAGCGAAAAGTCTAATTGAGATTTCAGGAAGTCCTCTGTAATTCAAAAAATGCATCATGTATTCTGCCAAGGAGGAGCTGTTGGAACAGTCATTGCATCATATCCTCTCCTCTCTAACTACATTTCCCATGAATCCTTGGGAATTTCCTTGAATGTGGGAGGGTACACTAGGCCGTACATGTTAAATGTGAACTAGCCCACATCACCATAAATCACATCCCCTGATTTTGCAGCTAGCCAGCCACACTACTCAGTAACACACACAGCAGTATAGGTAGGTTACAGCCTTATAAATGCAAAGCATGTTTGTGCTCTCCCACCTTCAGCCACAACAGCAGATAAACATATTGTCCTTACTTGCTTTATGTAATCATTACTGAACTGTAGACACATGCCCATAATTATATACACACATGCTGTATTCTGCTGTAATTCAGTATTAGAAATATTCCTCCTCCTGCAGTAGCGTTGAGATATTTCTAACAGCAATCAGTGCTTGTATGGTATATATGAGCACATCCCTAGCCGTAACCCAGAAAGAAAAAGCCGGGACATGCTACTTTACATCAACATGTGGCACAAGTAAATGTAGGCATGGAAAAAAAAAACACAAAAGTGCAGCGTTAACTTGCTAATCAATAACGCAATAATGGTGTATGGAAATCAAAATAAACTTCAATAATACCACAATTCCGGTCTCTGTGATATGTAACGTCACATATAATACACATCACACTGAAAATAAGACATCAAAAATTACTGCAAACTGCAGGGATGGTGGTAACTCTTACTACAGATATTTGGCAGTGGACGATGTCAACTGCTTATCAGTGCCCATAAGTGTAGCCTCATCAGTGCTGCATATCAGTGCAGCCTCATCTGTGCTCCTCAGTGCTGCCTTTTTGTGCCCATAAGTGCCGCCTGCCTGTGTCCATCAGTGCCGTCTCATCTGTGCCTACCAGTGCAGCCTCATCGGTGCAGTTTATCAGTGCCCACAACAAAGCCACTCAAAGTTTGCAGAAAGCTCTATGGATGCTTTGCAAAAGTCTGCTCATACACTGCTCTTGGACAAGAAGCCTATGTGAACAGGGTTTTGCAGCCTGCTTTCCATTGGACAAGCAATATCTGGTATGTTATTGTCTGCATGTCTTATACCTAGTCACGTTATCTCTACTAAATTTGCTACATAATCTTGCCAGTTCATGCTGAATTGTTGGCTTGAGTATTCTTTCTTACCATTTTTTTAGATGAATTTATGTGAATGTAATATTTCACCAATGTCCCTGCACAATGAAACATTTTAACTACTATGAAACCTGTCAAAATGATTTTCCTTCTGGTGCCCTTAGCTGTTACAGTTTGTCAAGCTGAGCTAATGCTTAGTGATGTCTTCTGCATTAGAATGAAATCATACCTTGCCAAGCAGTATCCGTTCTCTAGCTTATATATAAAAATTTCTCTGGTGCCTCTGATCCTATCGTAACTGAATGTATGAGCCATCATTTGCAGCTGGCACTGCAGACAAATGATTAAGCTGCAGCCCTTAATAAAATGCTGATACTGCATACTATAATGTAAAAACAAGGCATGTAAATACCAGCACGCAAAATAAACTAGTGGAATCAAATGACTGTTTGGGTGAAAATACATAATAGCTTTGCCTCCTATTAACAAAACCCCCATACTATGAATTTTAGGGCCCATTCGTACAACTGGCTGCATGTTAAGGTACACAATGTATGCCTGCTGAAATGCTAGATGTGCATGGCTTATTTTAACTTTAATAAACATGACAGTTAATTTAATTCTAAATGCGGTAACGTGTAGTAATGCATTAGAGTGCATTGCAACAAATTAATCAAAAATGCAACATGTCCTACATTCACTGGTTCCCGTCTGGCCAATGTAGATAATAGGATGGGAGGGCGTTCTATTTCGGAAGAATGTACCCATACTGTGCCTTTTGCCGCTGTGTTCATCAGACACAATCAATTGCCAATCATGGTACCTGGCTCCTTGGAGCAGCCCTGATACCATGTGATTGCTGTGACCTATCACAGTGATCAGTTGCAATAGTAAGCAAGGATGACATTCATAATGCCTTGCTTACTACTGTGTTCTCTGTGATTGGCCCTGGCACCATGTGATCATTGTGACCAATCACAGGCCCTGTACCATGTGATTGTTGTGATCAATCACAGTAGTAAGCAAGGTTTCATGAATGAAACCTTTGCACAGTGTTGGAGATTGCCTATTACAGTTACTATGGCAACAAGGCACTGCTTTGGTGACAGTATGTACAAATTGTATATGTGTGTTTGTTTGTTTGCGTGTATATGTGTGTATGTATGTGTGTGTGTGTGTGTGTGTGTGTGTGTGTATGTATGTATGTATATGTGTGTATGTATGTATATATATATATGTATATATATATATATATATATATATATATATATATATATATATATATATATATATATAATAAATATATATATATATATATATATATATATATATATATATATATATATATATATATATATATGCCCAAAGCAATGGAACAGGTGTTAATGAACCATTGAAGGCAAATTCTCATGAAACTTTGTAAACTTTTATTTAATCCACCAGAGTGCATGTAGCACTTGGTCCTGTTTAATTTTCGTGCTGTCATTCCTAACCAGTATGGTCAGACAGTTGGCCTGCCACTGTCTGATAATGCTGCTAGAAAGGAGAAACATTTCTAAGTGAAAGCGCAGGTCTTTGGTAGCAGGGAGCACTCTGCAGACCAGTGTTGCCAATCACAAAATAGCATAGCCTGCAGGTTGTCATAGAGTAGACTCCTGCCTCTCCCTTTATGGCATCACTGCCATAGAGCCCCCGCTACTCCATGGTAGCCCCACATCTGCTCAGCCCTCCACCATCATTTACTATTACTACCCCTGGATTCCTCAGTTATCACCCCCCGAATACATACATTACAATAGGATCCAGTGGGAGGTACAGGTTGCTTTTGCATCCTGTGGCTTTTCAGGAGGTGGATCTGGGAGCATTCTGTGAAACCCCTGCTCAGCTTCTTGCCCCTGCCAGCACCCACTCACGTGATTAGCAACAGCAGGGAGAATTTGAACAGATGAAAATGCTACATGCATTTTGTCCCCTGGGGTATTGAATAAATGTTTCTATTTTTTGTGAGACTTTTTCTTTAATGTCTATAACATGGGTCTTCAAAATACGGCCCTCCAGTTGTTCAGGAACTACAATTCCTGTGAATGTCAGAGTTTTACAATGCCTCATGGGATGTGTAGTTCCGCAACAGCTGGAGGGCCTTAGTTTAAGGATCCCTGGTCTAGAACAAGGTTCCTCAACTAGGGTTCCATGGAACCCTAGTGTTCCTTCAGAGGTTGCTAGGAGTTCATTGATTAAAGAGTAATTTCTGCCTCTATGATAAGTTCCCACTGACACCATTGATCTTTTTAGCTATCAGGTTAAGTCCGCAAGTGTGATGCGGCGTACACACGGTCGTTTTTCGGCATTAAGAAAAACAAAATTTTTCAGCATGTCCAAAAAACGATGTTTTTCCAACTTCATCATTAAAAACGATGTTGCCCACACACCATCGTTTTTTAAAAATGATGAACAAAGCGCAGTGACGTACAACACGTACGACGGCACTCTGAAGGGGAAGTTCTATTTGCCTTTGAGCTGCTTTAGCTGATTCCTTGTTAGTAAAATGCGATTCGCGCTTTTTTGTCTGTTACAGCGTGATGAATGTGCTTACTCCATTATGAATGGTAGTTTTACCTGAACGAGCGATCCCGTCTCATAACTCGCTTCTGGGCAGGCGCGGGTTTAAAACGTCGTTTTAGCCCACACACGATCATTTTTTACAACCCGAAAAACTACATTTTAAATAACGACATTAACCACTTCCCGCCCGGCCTATGGCCGATTTACGTCCGGGAAGTGGTTATGAAATCCTGACAGGACGTTCTAGAACGTCCTGCAGGATTTCATGCCGCGCGCGCCCGTGGGGGCGCGCATCGCGGCGATCGGTGATGCGGGGTGTCAGTCTGACACCCTGCATCTCCGATCTCGGTAAAGAGCCTCCGGCGGAGACTCTTTACCACGTGATCAGCCGTGTCCAACCACGGCTGATCACGATGTAAACAGGAAGAGCCGCCGATGGCTCTTCCTCACTCGCGTCTGACAGACGCGAGTAGAGGATAGCCGATCTGCGGCTCTCCTGACAGGGGGGGTTAGCGCTGATTGTTTATCAGCGCAGCCCCCCCTCGGATCGCCACACTGGACCACCAGGGATGCCCACCCTGGAGCACCAGGGTGGGAAAAAAAAAAAAAAAAAGCAAAAAAAAAAAAAAAAAAAGTCTAAAAAAAAAAAAAAAAAAACCCATAAAGAAAAAAGATGCCAGTCAGTGCCCACAAATGGGCACTGACTGGCAACAATCAGTGCTGCCACCCCAGTGTCCATCAGCGCCACCCCAGTGTCCATCAGCGCCACCCCAGTGTCCATCAGCGCCACCCCAGTGTCCATCAGTGCCACCCCACAGTGCCCATCCATGCCCAGTGCCCACCTAGCAGTGCCCATCTGTGCCACCCATAAGTGCCCATCTGTGCCGCCCATGAGTGCCCATCTGTGCCGCCTATGAGTGCCCAGTGCCGCCCATGAGTGCCCATCAGTGCCGCCTATGTGTGCCCATCAGTGCCGCCTATGTGTGCCCATCAGTGCCGCCTACATGTGCCCATCAGTGCCGCCTATGTGTGCCCATCAGTGCCGCCTATGTGTGCCCATCAGTGTCGCATACCAGCGCCGCCAATCAGTGCCACCTCATCTGTGCCCGTCAGTACTACCTCATCGATGTCCATCAGTGCCATCTCATCGGTGCCCATTAGTGCCGCCATATCAGTGCCCGTAATTGAAAGAGAAAACTTATTTACAAAAAAATTAACAGAAAAAAATAAAAACGTAATTTTTTTCCAAATTTTCAGCCTTTTTTTAGTTGTTGCGCAAAAAAAAAAAAATCGCAGAGGTGATCAAATACCACCAAAAGAAAGCTCTATTTGTGGGGAAAAAAGGACGCCAATTTTGTTTGGGTACAGTGTAGCATGACCGCGCAATTGCCATTCAAAGTGCGACAGTGCTGAAAGCTGAAAATTGGCTTGGGCGGGAAGCTGCGCAAGTACCTGGTATGGAAGTGGTTAAAAAATGCAGAATGTTAAAAAAAAAATGTTGTCGTTTTTCAGAAGCCGAAAAACGATGTGAAGCCCACACACAATGATTTTAAATGACGTTTTTAAAAACTTCATTTTTTTTCATGCCGAAAAACGACCGTGTGTACGCGGCATGATGAACATTCTTCCCACTAACCATCACACTAATGTATTATAAGTTGTAAAAATATTAATTTTAACAGGGGTTCCCTGAGACTGGAAAGTTATTTCAAGGGTTCTTCTAAGTTGAAAAGGTTGAGAAAGGCTGGTCTAGAGGATTAGGTTTGGCTGGCACAAACTTCAGTGTCAGAAAATGAACTTTACAGTGATAAACAGTGTTATAATTTGGGATTACACAAACAAAAGCAGTCTGTATGCAATAAAATCACTTGCCTGCTGCTAATCCTTGGCATAGATAGTTGGAAATTCACTATACGGAGATACATTTTCATTGTGTATCCTTTATGCTTTTGTTAAAAAAAAATGTGACCCAACATTTAACATGTTTACCTATTCTGAAGTAGGATACATTCCATTTCCCAACAACAGATTCTAGGAAGAGCGCTAAGAAAAAAAACAGTATGCGCTGCGTGAAGTGGAAAATGTAACCTTGTTTATAATTTGGCATGTAAATATGTTCAAATTTTTCAAAATGTACTAAAGCTGTTCTGATTAAGTTGCCTGCCGATCTGTCTGATCCCAAGCCAAGCTCTCAGACATGCTGTTTTATTTTGGTCTGCCACATTTTTGTTTATTTTTTTGTTACACTTCTGGGATGTATTATAAAACATTTTTTTTGTATTTCCGTGAAGATAAATTGTACTTGCCCTTAACCCCTAAGGATTTCAGGGTTATTAAATTCGGATTAATGTGATGATGATATTTGTAGCATGTATATTTCCATCCATTTTGTGCACAGTATTTTGCACTATTGTTTTCATCCCCAGAAGTTTATTGGTGGATTTCAGTACAGTACAGTCCTGAGGCAACTGCTTTAAAAAAACTATTTCAGAGTCGGAAGGAATTCTGAAATGTATGGGTTATACTGCCACCAACAAGAGAACTGGAAAAACTTATTTTTAAAACAGCATTGATGATCAGTGCCCTGATTGTCAGTGTAAACAGTGTGCTGTTAGCCATGCAGATTATAGGCACTTTTGTCAGGGAAGAATTTCAAGAAAATGTGGCAAATATGCTAACATCCAATACGGTCTCGCAAATTCGCACATACGCATTAGTCAACCAATTCTCCTGTAGGTGTCAGCAGTTTTGTACTGCCCTAGGCAAGACTAAAATTGGGTACCACCCATCTAAATTTGCCCCACCCCTTCCTGTTTAAGATCCACCCCTTCATCTGTAAACTCCACCCGTTCCTGTTAGAGCTCAACCTCTTCAGAGGTAGGGGTGGAGAGAGGGGGGGTTGAAAAAAAGAGGGGGGAGAGAGAGAGGGGGGGTTGAGAAAGAGAGGGGGGAGAGAGGTGGTCTCTGCCCACCCCCCCATAATAGTGCACCATGTATTGTACAATAAATAGAGTGGATGCAGCTGAAAAATCACTGGTGGAGCCTAGTATGTGCACAAAGATTTAAATAGTGCATACTCTCTGTGTGGTATACAATTAAAAAAACAATATGACCAACACTACTTCTGACCAGGGAGAGGGAAGGAAAGAGCAGGGTTGGGACCGCTAGAAATTGCACAGCTGAAAAGAAACCACGCTGCAGCCAGCTCAACCACTGAGAGCTGCCGTGCATGACCCACTCACAGGACACTAGCACCAGCAGATCCCGCCACCTCCTTGCTCACACCGCTTCTTTTTGAGTGTCGTCATATAGTGATACGAAACAGACCCAATTGGGCACATCTTAGTTCAAGCAAGGTACACATAGAAAAAAAGAAACATCCTTACAGCCTGATGCACTTCCTTCAGGAAGAGAAAATAATAAATACAACGCTTGTAGTATTCACCTCCGTATATGAACCCTCTTCACTACAGATCTATTTACCCTATCTATTTTTATAGTACCAACCCTACAGGAGTCGTCATCGAACTCTAATGGTAGTAAGCAACTAATCTGGAGAGGGTACCTTAGGAGAGACAACATTAAAGTTAAGCCAAATGTCTTATACCTTCGCAATTTTTTATTTTTTTTGGCAACCCCTGGAAGTGTAAATTAACTTTTAGCATGGAATGGCCGCATTAACTAGGCACTTCCAGAACTCTAGGGTGGATGCCATGATTTCCGCTTCAAGATTGCTTTCCTGGGATTAAAGAAAAGAAGGCCCAGAGGAGTCCTAATCACTGTGGTGGGAGCCAGTGGGTTAATTATGCCTAGTATACAGATATTATCCTCAGAGGGATTGGGATAGTGGTCAATTTGAAGACAAATATTAAAAGCTCAACCCAAATGGCTTGTATCTGGGAGCAATTCCATAACATATAAACATAGTCAGCTGAGTCAGCCATATATCTCCAGCAGCCATGTGAGGCGGAAAGATATATAATATGTAACCGCTGAGGAGTGATATATATGCTATGCAGAATTTAGAATTATATCAGGCATTCTCTGCTAGAAACTAACTGAAGTAAAGGATACTCCCATATGTTCTCCTAGTCCTCCCTATTCAGTTCCCAAGGAACTGATTTTTAAAGTAAAACATCATGTCATGCATTTACTTATTGACACATTATTGATACTTATTGACAAATGATTCTGGCTTCAGCCATCCTGCATTGAGTAGGACTGTTCCTTGATTTCTTTTATAGATCATATTATGGGTTGAGTTGTCGGCTTGGTCTGCTACAACCTACTTTGATAACACAAAATTATAGTTAGACACTTCAGAAGATCATCTTCATCACCGTCATTTGGCTGACCGTATATGATGTACTTTGCATTGTGTTTTTTTGACCGAGGTAGGTTAAATCCACCAACAAAAATGTGTCAAAGGGTCATGGGAGAAATATATAAATATGTGCTTTTGGTTTGTTTGGCTTTGGTACTTTGAATCACTGACCTGTACGCAGTCAGCAAAGTCAGAGTGGTGCAGAAACTCTATGGCCCGGATTCACAAAGCACTTGCGCCGACGTATCTCGAGATACTAACGTAGCTTGCCTACGCCGGCGTATCGTGGGCGCATATTTACGCTGGATGCATCTGGCGCACCCATTGATTTTCTATTCAAATATGCAAATGAGGGAGATACTGCGATTCGTGAACGTACTTGTGCCCGGCGCATAATATACGCGGTTTGCGTAAGTCGTACGTCCGGCGTAAAGTTATTCCCCATATAGGAGGAGCAACCCATGCAAAGGTATGGACCAGGGAACCCAGCCGTTGTATTTTACGTCGTTTACGTAGTACGTGATTATGACTAGGCGTAGGTTACGTTCACGTCGTAGGCAGTGATTCGACGTATCTTAGGCAGTTGTTCCAACGTGATTCTGAGCATGCGCACTGGGATGCGGCCACGGGACGGCGCATGCGCCGTTCATTTTAAGTACTTCTATGGCACTTGGCTCATCATTTGCAAGGGGTCACGCCTCATTAGCATGGCTCATGCCCACTTCCACCTACGCTGGCTTACGCAGAAGAAACCTAGCGTAGATTTGACAGCGAGTCGATACGCTACGCCGGCATAAATATGCGCCGATGTATGTGAATCCGGCCCCTTATCTGCATACTTGTTCAGGAATCAGGATCATTAACGCAAACTATTGAAGCTAATGGATTAGCATGACAGCCAGGAAACTAGCATTTACAAGGGGGGTCAGCAATGTCAGTCCACAAACTTGTATTCGCACTTGTTTCATATAATAACATGGGCTTTTAAGTACTGTGATCTTTCATATTTTTTTTATGGTTTTGAGGGATTAAAAGGCAATATTCTTGGTAAACTGGGTTTATAAAAGGCAAACCTCTAGTGGCATAATTTCTCTTGAGGACCTGTGGTGGAATTTACTATTGCAACATTTTTTGTAGCATATTATATATGTTGTGATAAATGCTTTTCCTCTGTGCCAGAAAGGAACATCTTCCTTTTTCACAGTTTTTCCATTCCACAACCAAAATCAGCTGGGATATGATGAAGTTGTTACTGCTGAAATACTATGTCACATGTTTGGATGGTATTTATAAAAAAAAAAAGGTAAAAAACCTGATTATAACTTGATCAACCACTTTACAATCAGCCATCATCGCTATATAAAAAAACAGAAAATGCAAACTGCTTATTGCCCTATTTATTATTTGCATACATTATTACAAACTGCTTATTGCCCAATTTATTACCTGTACAAATTATACTGTATGGTAAAAGTGTTTTTTTAATCATGCCTCTGATGCAATTGACAGAATACCAATGAAACCGGTCAGGTGCATCGGGCAATTTGTGGCTCTTTATGGAGCTTTCTGGACTTTGAATTGCATCCATAAACACTTGAACTGTTTTTCTCTGTGGACTGGGCTGTAGTGGGCCACATGTGATGGGACCATCTCGCTTAATTTGTAAAGATGGTGTGTGCTGTATGGATGTTCATGATCTGGACACCTACATTCCTCCTTTTTTTCCCTGACTTGGACATTGATGAAAAAATGGTTTATTATTTACTAAACCAGTAGTGTGGTGCACATGAATGGGGCACTGGCAGATGTTGGCCTATACTAGGGCTATGCCCAGCATATCTGCTGTATCTCTCGGGGAGCATTGAGTGCGCAAGGCACAGTGGCGGATGTTTCTATTATGCTTCCTAATTGAGGCATTATGAAAGATATTTATAGTGACCTATTGCAATTAATCCTTGTACAATGAACCTATGCATATACCATCTATTGCCATGGTGAAGTCCTACAAGTTATACAGTATAGGCAATAAAGTATATCTCAGTGTGTGTGAAATATTATGCATGCTGATGTCACGTTACACCGTATTATTACAGTGGATACAACTTTGTGGAGGGTTACAACCTTTACCATGTTAGCAAAGCAGAGGAAAATTGAGGGGATTATAGCAGTGCCTTGCAGAAAATTATGGAAACAATATTAAAAGAAAACAATATTTTATTAATTACAATCAATCAATCAAGATAAAGAACAGTACTGATGTGGAATACACATTGAAGGATGAATGTAACACAATTTCCCAACATGTTTTGCCAAATCGTTGGCTTCTTCAGGGGTGTGAAATTCATACAATGTAACAACTGTATTCTATAAGAAAAAATAGCAATATTAATAAACTACATAATAATCAAATACAGCTGGAAGTCCTAAGATGACCGAAATAAATAAGGGTCCAGAAACATGAGGACCTCACAGATAAATCAGGTGCACAAATGAACCAAACCTACCCACGGAGCGAGGATCAGGTCAAGCGTGGTGCCAAAACGGACATCAGCTGCAGGGGACTGTAATCCAAGCTAAAAAAACTAATTTTACATAATTAGGGATTGATTGCCATGAATCCAAGTTCCATGGCCAACAATTCTCCCCAAACTTGGGGCTAAACATAGCCTCCAATACCTACCTAAATGAAGTAAAATACCAACAAAAGGTGGGGCGCTTTCTAAACTGCCAAGATGCAGCGTTCGTTAGTAAATGGCAGATCATAGTTTCCAACTGCAAGGCACCGCTATAATCCCCTCAATTTTCCTCTGCGTTGCTACCACTGTATGGGATGAGGTGCTGTATCTAATAGAGGACACACCAAACACTTTCACCCCAACCTTTACCATGTATTTTGTTTGCTTTATTTTTGGCGTAGCGTTAATGGGTGACTGTAGAGTGGTTGATCAAGCCATTATTACCTTTTCTTTGTTGGCCTATTCTTGCATCCTCTGAACTGTCACGTTCTTTAAAACTCAACAGCTAATTGCAGACCTGCATTTGATGTACACTACAAAAGTCCTTTACTGTATATTCATTTAAATGTATAGGTCAATTTAATGACATAACACACAGGATTTAAGGGGCAATTCAAGCTGAACGACTGCTCTAGGTAAATCTTTTTTTTTAAGTGAAGAGTTATTGGCCCAGCTGCAGAGATTTTTTTGTGGGCATTTTTACTTTATTGCTATTAGATTACCTAACAGAGGAGCATAACAATAACCAATGGTATTATGACAACTAGTCTAAAGATATAACGCCTCAAGAGCAAGCCATAACTGCTTCATTGAAGATTATAACTAGTGCACATTAAATATTTAATCAAGAGTGCCTCTTATATTATAGAATTATAGTGTCCCCAAACAAAATTTGTTTAAGCTGACTAATGAGAGAAAAGAGAGGGCACCTTCCAAAATAGGAACCTCCAAGGCTTCTCCTGAAATGTAATGCTTGGAGCATATTTTAAATGTGCCTGATTGGAAAACTTCTCCCAGTTCTCTGGCCATACATTAACAGTATAAGGTCGTAATTGCTTTTTTGGCATCCCTTGTGTGCAATATCTGTTGAAATATTGCTAATTAAAGCCAGTGTACCTGATGGCTTTAGTGGTTACAGAAACTGATAAAGAAGCCTTGTCCTTATAAAACAGTTAATAATCTTAAATTGGACAGCAATTTAGAGTACCTTGTGGAGCTATTTGTTAAAGAAGTAAGCGTCAGCTCGTTGTTTACACATTTACTCATCGGTGTCACTTAATTGGCGAGAGAGGTTAACAAAAAAAATGCCACAGCGGTTTTATAGTCGTTTATTGACAAAATCATTGTTCTTCAAATTCTAATAATAAATGTGGCTTAGAGTATGGGTTCTCCTGTCTGCATTGTGCATTTCAACTGCCTGTGATATTTAGAACCTTGAAAAAAAAATCATTTTAATAACCGGTTCATCAGTTTTATCATAGCCCCATTCTCATTTTGTTTTATTTTTAAAAATTTCCTGTAAATTATATGTTACACAAGTCCCAATTACTACTGCTGCAATAAAGATGGTGAGTATTGCTTGGTACAAGATCAGATGAGAGTGACTGGATGGACTGAAGCATTTTGTGGGCAAGAGGTGTTTGTATTTAGTGAGCACCATAGGGACTTAACCACTTCCTTACTGGGCAAGTATACCCCTTCCTGACCAGGTGAAATTTCAGCTTCTGGCACTGCGTCGCTTTAACTGACAATTGCGCGGTCGTGCAACGTGGCTCCCAAACAAAATTGGCGTCCTTTTTTCCCCACAAATAGAGCTTTATTTTGGTGGTATTTGATCATCTCTGCGGTTTTTATTTTTTGCGCTATAAACAAAAAAAGAGCGACAATTTTGAAAAAAAGTCAATATTTTTTACTTGTTACTATAATAAATAGCCCATTTTTTTTTTTTTTTTTTACTTTTTTTTTTCTCAGTTTATGCCGATACGTATTCTTCTACATCATTTTGGTAAAAAAAAATCGCAATAAGCGACTGGTTTGCGCAAAAGTTATAGCGCTTACAAAATAGGGGACAGAATTATTATTAATTTTTATTTATTTTTTTTACTAGTAATAGCGGTGATCTGCGATTTTTATTGGGACTGCGACGTTATCGCGGACACTTTTGACACATTTTTGGCGCCATTTACATTTATACTGCGATCAGTGCTATAAAAATGCACCTATTACTGTATAAATGTGACTGGCAGTGAAGGGGTTAACACTAGGGGGGCATGGAAGGGGTTAAATGTATTCCCTGGGTGTGTTCTAACTGTGGGGGGAGGGGGTGACTGGGGGAGGTGACCGATCTATGTCCCTATGTACAAGGGACACAGATCCGTCTCCTCTCTCCCCTGACAGGACATGGATCTCTGTGTTTACACACAGAGATTCATGTCCTTGTCCCTGTAACCGCCGATTGCGAGTGCCTGGCGGACATCGCGGCCGCCAGGCATGCGCATTGGTATCTCAGGAATGTGGCAGGCACGCACGTCCCGCCGGCGGCGCTCGCACGCCCTCTAGTGGCCTGGAAGAGCGGAGGACGCATATATGCGTCCTGTCAGAGATTTAAAACCACCCTGCGGCCACACATATTCGTACGGCCATCGGGAAGTGGTTAATATACAAAGGAAAAAGAGCCACTGCTCCAGGTGTATGATAACCTGAGGTGGAATATCTCGTAGAGTGACAGCCCCGGCCCGCCTCCATGGGAAACTTGTAAGAAAAGAAATGGCTGCACATCCAGGAATTCCGATTGCCTTTTATTGTTCAAAGTGATAACATCAAAGACACCAGCAAAAGGTCATGTAGACGCATTTCACACAAACATATTGTGCTTAATCATTGATTAAACACAACATGTTTGTGTAAGTCGCATCTGCGTGACCTCGTGTTGGTGTCTTTGGGTTTATCACTTTGAACAATAAAAGGCAATCGGAATTCCTGCATGTGGAGCCATTTATTTTCTTACCAAAGGAACTTGATGTTGGGAATTAAGTTATGTTATAGGGATGTACGTTATTTTGTCCCATGTTTTCCCCCATATGTATAGGAGCAGTGTTTTTAAATAATTAGTCTATATGCCATGTGTGTGTGGGGGGGTTTGTTCCCTGAACTAAAGTTTCTACTCACATCTGAAAGATATTTTTGGGTTAAACAAGACCTTTAGTGAAATAAGGCCCACCTCCCAGCCCAACCACCTGCCTGAAAACCATAACAGGTAACACAATCTATGAAGACCCTACTACCTTTGTATCTGCAGGTGACCAGAACACCTGCCACCAACTGGCTTATCCTTTCAATAGCTTTTGTTGACTTTTTATTTTTAACTTTAACACAAACCACCAGGTAAATGGCTACATTCACAGTTGCAATGCATAATTATAGAATTATTCTGTATAATGAAAAAACAAATCCGTTGGTGGGTAGAGCAGTGAACATACACTATATTCTCAAAAGTATTGGGACACCTGCATTTACACATATATGAACTTTAATGGCATCCACGTCTTATTCCGTAGAAATTCAATATTGAATTGGCCCACCCTTTGCAGCCATAACAGCTTCAACTCTTCTGGGAAGGCTGTCCACAAGGTTTATGAGTGTATCCATGGGAATGTTTGACCATTCTTCCAGAAGCGCATTTGTGAGGTCAGGCACTGATGTGGACCAGAAGGCCTGGCTCACAGTCTCCACTCTAATTCATCCCAAAGGTTTTCTTTCGAGCTGAAGTCAGGACTCTGTGCAGGCCAGTCAAGTTCCTTCACCCTAAACTCGATCATCCATTTCTTTTATGGACCCTGCTTTGTGCACTGGTGCGCAGTCATGTTGAATCCGGAAGGAGCCATCCCCAAACTGTTCCCACAAAGTTGGAAGCATGAAATTGTCCAAACTGTCTTGGTATGCTGAAACCTTAAGAGTTCCATTCACTGGAAATAAGTGGCCAAGCTCAATCCCTGAAAAATAACCCCACATCATAATCCCCCCTTCCACCAAATGATTTGGAGGGGTGGCCCAATACTTTTGGCAATATAGTGTGGATGAGCAAGTTTGGGGCGGAGGAAAATCAGTGCCTGACCTCACAAATGTGCTTTTGGAAGAATGGTCAAACATTCCCATAGACACACTCCTAAACCTTGTGGACAATATATCCAGAAGAGTTGAAGCTGTTATAGCTGCAAAGGGTGGGCCAATGCAATATTGAACCCTAAGGCCTAAGACTGGGATGTCATTAAAGTTCATATGTGTGTAAAGGCAGGCATCCCAATACTTTTGACAATGTAGTGTATATGTTTTAATTATATATTTGTGTAATCATTGCTTACAGCTTGGGTTCTGGGGTGCTTTTTGCAGGCATCGGTGACATCTGTAGGCCTCACCACGCAGGATCCTGGGAAAGTTCAAGATCACAAATCTCATAAGAAGATGATCTAGCATTATGTAGAAATTAGGGATGAGCTTCGCGTTCGAGTCAAACTCATGTTCGACTCGAACATTGCCTGTTCGGCGAACAATTTGGGGTGTTTGTGGCAAATTCGAAAAGCCATGGAACACCCTGTAAAAGTCTATGGGAGAAATCTAAAGTGCTAATTTTAAAGGCTAATATGCAAGTTATTGTCATAAAAAGTGTTTGGAGACTTGGGTCCTGCCCCCGGGGACATGTATCAATGCAAAAAAAGTTTTAAAAACTGAAGTTTTTTCGGGAGCAGTGATTTTAATAATGCTTAAAGTGAAACAATAAAAGTGAAATATTCCTTTAAATTTTGTACCTAGGGGGAGTGTAAAGTATGCCTGTAAAGCAGCACTTGTTTCCTGTGCTTAGAACTGTCTCTGCACAAAGTGTAATTTCTGAAGGAAAAAAAGTCATTTAAAATGCATTGTCGGCTCCCATTAATACAGAGAAAAGTCATTCATAAAAAAAATATGTGTGGGGGTCCCCCCAAATATCCATTCCAGACCCTATAGGTCTGGTATGGATTTTAAGGGGAACTCCACCCCAATTTTTTTTTAAAAATGGGGTGGAGTTCCCCCCAAAAATCCAAACCAGACCTTTTATCCGAGCATGCAACCTGGCAGGCCGCAGGAAAAGAGGGGGGACGAGAGAGCGCCCCCCTCCTCCTGAACCGTACCAGACCACATGCCCTCAACATTGGGAGGATGCTTTGGGGGTCTGTGACCCCTCAAAGCACCATGTCCCCATGTTGATGGGGACAAGGGCCTCATCCCCACAACCCTTGCTCGGTGGTTGTGGGGGTCTGCGGGCGGGGGGCTTATCGGAATCTGGAAGACCCTTTTAACAAAGGGGACCCCCAGATCCCGCCCCCCCTATGTAAATTGGTAATGGGGCACAGAGCGTCACCTGTCTCGAGTGGAGACACCCCGGGAATGACGCGGCTTCAGCCAGTGACAGCTCTTATGTAGGTGACCCCGCCCCACTCTGACGCAAGGGAAAACCCAAACTTTACCAGTGATGTGTGGGTGACCCAGCCCCCCTCTGATGTAACGCAGGTTTGCCATTACATCAGGTCTCCTCCAGATCTGTCAGAGTATCTGTGTACCCATACATCCCGTACGGGCAAGTAGATACAATCTAACAGGAAGAAGAGATTTACAAGCTGACAGCTGCAAAGGATGTCAGGGCTTGTAGTTTATACACACACAGAGCTGTGAGAGGCTGGGTTCACACTTATGCAAAGTTTTGGATACGGTTTTTCCTGCATCCAATTTGCATTACAGGAGACTGTCCATTGAGAGCCGGTTCACATATCTCTGGGGCGGCTGTGGAGTGCACTGCAGAAGGGTCCTGTGCATCTTTGGATCCATTTCAGGTCCGAATTCAGGCAAACATTCTGACCTAATTTGGACCTGAAACGGTGAACGGGGATGCACCTGACCCCCTGGTTCGAGCCGCTCCGCATATAGTGTGAACCCAGCCTGAATGAATGACGGGGCCGTGTGGGAGGAGTCTCGGATGACCACGCTGATTTAAAAAAAATGGCAGCTAGTACGCGGAACTTCTCCCCATACTGCTGTCACAGGAAGGAGGAGGAGGATTGCATAGTGGCTGCAGCATTCAGAACATGTTACATGTTCCACCCTAAGTGCGACTCGCAGCACGACTTTGCAAGGCGATTTGGAGGCGACTTCATCGCGACTTTGAGCAACTTACAACGCAACTTAAAGTTACCTCCAGGACAGGCGACTTTGGCTGTGGCCAATCACAGAATAATCAGCTCTGTGGAAGGGAGGGGTTTGCCTTGGTAAACTATTTTCTTTTCCTGTAAAGTTGCTTCAGTTAAGATGGAGATCCGACTTTGGAGGCAACTTCCATTGAAATCTATGGGTACAATTGACCTAGAAGTCGCTTGAAGTAGTACAGGAACCTTTTCTGAAGTCGGAGCGACTTCAGTCAGTAGTGTACATTAAAGCGGAGGTCCCGCAAAAATAAAATATTAAAAGCCAGCAGCTACAAATACCGCAGCTGCTGACTTTTAATAAATGGACACTTACCAGTCAAGCATGCCCGCGATGTCGGCAGCAGAAGACGAGCAATCGCTCGTCTCTCTACTGCCCTGCCACCATCCTCTGTGAAGGGAATCAGGAAGTGAAGCCTGCCGGTTCCCTACTACGCATGCGCGAGTAGCACGGCTCGTTTTCAGTGGTCCCCGCTGTCCCCTGGGACCAGTGTGTTTCCCAGAAGGCAGCGAGGGGGGGACAGGAAGTGGAGTGACTCCCGTGGGAGTCTCTCCCGGAAGTGGGTGCAAATACCTGTATTATACAGGTATCTGCACCCCCCTCCCCCTGAAAGGTGCCAAATGTGACATCGGAGGGGGGAGGGTTCCGAAAAGCGGAAGTTCCATTTTTGGGTGGAACTCCGCTTTAAGACGGCTCTCATTAACTATAATGGAATTTCTTATGTCAAGCGACTTGAGGTCTGACAAGTCTGATCCCAAGTCGCTGTGGGTGGAACATAGAACACATTCCCAAAGGTGAATTTATCCTTTAAAAAAACGAAAACAAAAAATTTGATGCGTTTTAACAATGCATTGTTTGGCCCCTCATTCCCTCTACATAATGTACACCAGAGTGCACCTGTTTTAGCGCATGGGCTGGTGTAAATGAGCCCTCACTGTAAACAGTGATTGCCATCTCATGTTTTGAGGGCACACAGGTCATGGTTTTTCTGCCTCACTTTACTTTCATTCTAAAGCGTAACAGTTGCCCCTAGAACAAGAAGCAACGACGATAGACACCTGTTACATTGAGAACTGTCAAATATGAGATTTTCTGTTATGTTGGGGAGATTTTTTGCCTACTTCTCATTTTGTGTCTTGCATAGGCAGGGGTGGACTGGGACAAAAATTTGGCCCTGGACTTCATCCAGACCGGCCCACTTAATTTTTGCACACACACACAAACTATACGCAATTGTCGGCGGTAAAAATAGCGGCGTTTTACCGCCGACGCTATGGGCGGCTCAGTGTGAAAGGGTCTAATAAATCAGTTACTATGACCAGCGGCAGTGCATTTACCCCCCCCCCCCCCCCCGCTGCATATTAAAAAAAAAATCAGACACATACACTGACCCCCCTCCTGAAACAAACACTGTCCCCCCCCTCCTTACACAAACACTGTCCCCCCTCCTTACACAAACACTGTCCCCCCCCTCCTTACACAAACACGGTCCCCCCCCTCCTTACACAACCACTGCCCCCCCCCTCCTTACACAAACACTGTCCCCCCTCCTTACACAACCACTGTCCCCCCCCTCCTTACACAAACACTGTCCCCCCCCCCTCCTTACACAAACACTGTCCCCCCCTCCTTACACAAACACTGTCCCCCCCCTCCTTACACAAACACTGACCCCCCCTCCTTACACAAACACTGTCCCCCCCTCCTTACACAAACACTGCCCCCCCTCACACAAACACTGACCCCCCCCCCCCCTCACACAAACACTGACCCCCCCCTCACACAAACACTGACCCCCCCTCACACAAACACTGTCCCCCCCTCCTTACACAAACACTGCCCCCCCCTCCTTACACAAACACTGTCCCCCCCTCCTTGCACAAACACTGTCCCCCCCTCCTTACACAAACACTGTCCCCCCCCTTACACAAACACTGTCCCCCCCTCCTTACACAAACACTGACCCCCCCCCTCCTTACACAAACACTGTCCCCCCCTCCTTACACAAACACTGTCCCCCCCTCCTTACACAAACACTGCCCCCCCCTCACACAAACACTGCCCCCCTCACACAAACACTGACCCCCCCCTCACACAAACACTGTCCCCCCCTCCTTACACAAACACTGACCCCCCCCTCCTTACACAAACACTGACCCCCCCCTCCTTACACAAACACTGACCCCCCCTCCTTACACAAACACTGTCCCCCCTTCCTTACACAAACACTGACCCCCCTCCTTACACAAACACTGTCCCCCCTCCTTACACAAACACTGACCCCCCCTCCTTACACAAACACTGACCCCCCCTTCCTTACACAAACACTGACCCCCCCTTCCTTACACAAACACTGACCCCCCCTCCTTACACAAACACTGACCCCCCCTCCTTACACAAACACTGTCCCCCCCTCCTTACACAAACACTGTCCCCCCCTCCTTACACAAACACTGTCCCCCCCTCCTTACACAAACACTGCCCCCCCCCCTCCTTACACAAACACTGACCCCCCCCCCTCCTTACACAAACACTGACCCCCCCCTCCTTACACAAACACTGACCCCCCCCTCCTTACACAAACACTATCCCCCCCTCCTTACACAAACACTGTCCCCCCCTCCTTACACAAACACTGACCCCCCCCCTCACACAAACACTGACCCCCCTCACACAAACACTGTCCCCCCCCTCCTCACACAAACACTGACCCCCCCTCCTTACACAAACACTGACCCCCCCCCCTCACACAAACACTGTCCCCCCCTCCTTACACAAACACTGACCCCCCTCCTTACACAAACACTGACCCCCCCTCCTTACACAAACACTGACCCCCCCCTCCTTACACAAACACTGACCCCCCCCCTCCTTACACAGTCCCCTTCTTTTTGGTATCCTTTGCAACAAAACACAGCTCCCTTTATGTCAGTGCCCCCTCCCTTACCTTACACAGCAGGGAGAAGACACTCAGAGGATGCGAAGCGTCCAAGCAGAAGGCGGGAGCTGTTCAACTTTCAATGTTACAGACAGACGATTGGTTGCTAGGACTGCCCCTAGCAACCAATCACAGGCTTTTTAACTTTTTAACAGCAACTTCTGCTCGGACAGTCTGTCTTCTATTGTATGGATGAAAGCGGCTGTGGGGGGGAAGGAGGAGGAGTTACACGGGAGAGAAGAGGTCTGAGAGGACACACAGGCAGGATGTTCAACAGGTTCACTGTTGTCACCCTGCACAGTGCACTCCACCCGCCATGCACCCCCTCCAGCAGCAATACTCTGCACTGGAACCGTGCACTTGCAGTAGTGGCAACGGGTGCGGCCACCACCTTCCTCCCCAGCCAGCAGTCAGACTCTGCAGCCGCATGACCCGATACCAATGTGCGGGGCCCCCTTCGTCCAGTACATAGCAAACACTGCCTGTATACATTCTAACTGTCAGAGTGTATACAGGCAGTGTTTGCAAATGTACTGGAGGAAAGGGGCCCCGCACATTGGTATCGGGCTTGCTGCTGCAGTGAGAGTGGAGCTGTCACATCTAAGCACTGATGATGGGGGTGCCCCCGCATATTGGCCCCGCCCATCCCCGACATCGTTTTGACACCCACCAATCATCACTGGTCTGGATGTTTACACTCAGGGCGGACTCCGGGCTTTTTGGGGACCCATTCGGGGCTTTAGCCACCCCCTCCCGACGCCCCTGAGTGACAACTGGCCCACTGAGCCATCGGCCCACCGGGAAACTCCCGGTAGTCCCGATGGCCAGTCCAACCCTGTGCATAGGAAGTGACTAGGAATATCATCAACAGTGACGCAGACAACAATAAAAATTGACTGAGATTTTTCCTTATTCTAATAAAATTACAGGAAAATGATGGAACTAGAGTCCCACTTTAATTGAGATTTCATAATGTGTTTTAATTCAACCTTTGCTCTACATAGTGGGCCATATTCTCAAATACTTTATGATCCTATGTTTAAGTGTATTCTCAAACTGAGATACACTTAAACATGCCTAAGATACGATGGCCTGCGCCGTTGTATCTTAGGCTGCAATATTTACGCTGACCGCTAGGTGGCGGTCAGCGTAGAATATGCAAATGACTAGTCACGCCGATTCTCTAACGTACGCTTGCCCGCCGTAGTGTTTTAACGTCGTTTCCGTAAGCGATACGCGGCGTAAAGATAAAGATGCCCCCTAGGTGGCGTACTCAATGTTAAGTATGGCCGTCGAAGTATGGCGTAAGTCGTCCGTGAATGGCGCTGGACGCCATTTACGTTACAGTCAAAACAAATGACGTCCGTGAGACGTCAATTAGCGCAATGCACGTCGGGTAATTTACCCGACGGAGCATGCGCATTACGATTGGCGCGGGAGCGCGCCTAATTTAAATGATCCATGCCCCCTACCAGGATCATTTGAATTAGGAGGGCTTGCGCGGGTGGACTTTACGCGACGCCGCCGCAAGTTTACAGGTAAGTGGTTTGGGAATCAGGCACTTACCACTTAAACTTGCGGCGGCGTAACATAAAGGACATACGTTCCGCCGCCTCAGATATTTAAGAATATGCCCCATTGTATGTACAGCTGTAGTCATTGCACTTGATAACTCTTTCTTTTAGGTATTAACACTAACATCATTAGTTTCAGTATAGGTAATCTGAGCAGATTGCAGGAAACCCAGCATAGAATTGCACTACCCACAGCTATAATGTTATCATGTAAATCCTTCCCATTTAAATATGTTCACCACCACTGACATGTGCAATATAAAAGAGATCAGATCTTCATTTCCTTGGCTGCTGAATTTTTGTCTCAAACAGATGTATAATATTATGAAGGTACTCTGCCCGAGGCTTGGCATTTGATGTATTCTGCCAGCACATAAGCCTTTCTTATTGATAACATGTGACAGCTTATGCAATTTGGTTTAGCATATGCTTTATATACCGGCAAGACATTGAGACATAAAAGGCTTATGTGCAGTGCAAGGTCAGAGTACAGTGTGTGTGTGCAGGATAGATTTTGTTTCTGTTGCCTACTAGTCCAACATCTCTGAGCAATCCCTGGTTAAATGTTTTATATTTTAAATATTTCAGCATCCCTTAGCAAAAGTTTTCTCTGAACATGGTTTTGTGCTACCGAAGAATTACCCCAGGATACATTCGATTATTGCAGGTATGTTTTACAAAGAAGTTTGATTTTATTTGTTCTGGCGGTGAAATAAAAATCATTTATTATGCAAAGGTAAAGCTGTTGGTTCAGTGCCCTCTGAGGTTGTTGAAAATGTGATTTGCAGCACAGAACATCATTCTACTAAGGTAGCATTGCTGTTTTGATGGTATCTTTAACTTTGCTACCTGAATATGAATGCAACTTTGAAATTACATTTACACTGGGGGGGGACTGAAGTCCCTGTCACTCGTATAGAAGTGACATCTGCAGGAGAAAGACACATTTTCTATGTGCACTGCATCTTAATTGTGCTTTTAAATAACTTCTTCTCTTAAAATTTTTAACATTTAGTTTCGGTGAAAAAAAAAATAGTACTTTTTTTATTTTATTTTTTTATACGAATTCAGGTAATCTCTTAACAAATTAAGTTTGTATTAGTCTCTTATATACACACTGTATGATTACCAATAGCAACAATACGGTTGGAATCTTTTCACATTCACATCTTTTCACAGTTTATTTGATTAGGATAATGCACATTTATGATTTTTCTGTTTTTTTTTATTCATGTACTATTTATACAAGACTGATTGTCAGTTTGCTATTCTTTTAGGTCTTCAAAAAAATACAGGCAATCTTATCCAATTTAAATCTTGTTTAATATTAACACAGTAGACTGCAGTCACACATTATTCCACAGGCTGGCAGAATAATAATATGACTTCATTCGGAACCAGGATAAAATGAGATTTGTAGAAATTAAAAAGACTTTTACGTTTATGTAAGTAGGCTTGACATTTTTTGCATGGCATATTTTATTATAGACAAAATGTTTCATTGTTAATTTTGTGACTGATCAATTTATTTTGGAAAAGGGAATTTCAGGCCAGTCTGTCTGAAACAAATGTATTAGGATAACCTTTTCTTTTATACTTTTATGACAAGTAAACCTTTTAGTGCACTTTTCTAGGTCTGCTCCTGCCTAAACTCCTGTAGCAAATCTACAGTATAATTATAGTGCAGTCTAGTAAATGTGCTTTAGATGTCATTTCCACAGCCATACCTCAATTTCTGATGCCCAGAATGATACTTTTATATGCCAGGGAACAGCACCATAAATTATTATGGTGGTCTTGCATACATTTACTAAGCTAAGGATGCAAATACCCATAACATTTTTGCCACTTCATGACATGTAGGTTGCAGAACATCATTTTGAGTGTTGTAGCCTGATACTGGGTTTTGAGAAATACCTCTAGGGCAGGGATATGCAATTAGCGGACCTCCAGCTGTTGCAGAACTGAAAGTCCCAAGACTCTTACAGCCACAAGCATGACACCCAGAGGCAGAGGCATGATGGGACATGTAGTTTTGCAACAGCTGGAGATCCGCTAATTGCATATTCCTGCTCTAGAGCATAAAGAGCCTCTCTAAGTGTGGGTGAGCATGTGACTTTGCCTCCTCCTTGTGACTGTGCTAGGTGCTTTGTGGCATGGAGCCAGGGTAGGAATTCATCTCCCTGTATAAGCTCTGACAAGTCTTCATGGGGAAAGACAGGTTTACGTTAAGTCATGAGATCATTTGATTTTTTTGTCTTTAGTTTCCCTAGCCAAGGTAAACTTGTGGTATTTACCATCTTCCTGTACAAACTATTTAATGCAGTAGCGGACTGGAAGAACGTTTTTGTTAGTTACTGCTTTTATTAATTCAGGTGTAGACTGTCCAGAATTAAAGATCCTTCAGTCCATCAGTCTATCCTTTTTCTATTTGTAAATGAAAGTCTGACCTCCTACAGAAAATGCTAGAACCATGAAAAGTCTGACCTCCTACAGAAAATGCTAGAACCATGGCTATCTGGCTAATTCAGTGGCTGCAATACCTTCTGACCTTTAATCCGAGTCAAGAAAGAAAAACTTCTAAATTGAGTTAGTAGCTCTTAAAATAATCTATCCATTGGATCAGCATGATAAACCGGTAACTTGCATGTTCAGAAGAAGGTCAGCAGTGACATCCTCCATACTTCTCTCAGTACCAATTTCATTTAAATAATGGTAGTATCATAGAGAAGAATTTATTATACTATATCATTTGAACTCTTCGAGGCTCCACACCTATTTTTCTGAACTTATCAGTACATATTCCTTTGGCTACTTTTATGATTGGATTTGAGAGACCTGTATATTTGTTAACTTGTGTAGCTGATACTCAGAGCCGGTTCACACAGGGGCGGCACGACTTCGGGGGCGACTCGGCCAGGCGACATGAAGACGACATCTAAGGCGACTTGCAAAATGACTTCTGTATAGAAGTCAATGCAGGTCGCCCCGAGTCGCCCCCGAAGTAGTACAAGAACCTTTTTCTTTCGTCGCTCCTATTAGAACGGTTCTATTCACTAAAATGGGACGCGACAGGTCAGGCGGCTGCGTCGCCTGACGAGTCGCCCCAGTGTGAACCGGGTCTTAGGCATGTAATATTATTATTTATATTTTTAATTTTAGTAAAGTGCTCAAATTGTATCAAGCTATCAAATCTGGTTAAACAGACATAGACCCTCATACTAAATATCTGTCATTTTTCCTTGATTACACTAATAGAAACACAATATTACACCCCACTACATTTTCTTTTATCAATAATGTTAATAAAAAAAAATTCAAAGACAAGAAAGAAATACAATTAACATAGCATGGTATAGATTTCTCCCCACTACATTTTTTGCCATTCAATGAATTGGAACCCCTTTTGTTAAACAGCAGGGATCATGCGGATGTGGCATTGCAATTGTAGACCTTTTCTGCCAACACTTCACAAAACATTGTCTAAAGACGGCCATAGACAGAGCGTTTTTTTTTTTGGACTGCTGCCATGAGTTTCAGAAAATAAAATCACTCAATTCCCCATCAACACATTCAGTAAAATCTGACAGGCTGGTTGTACCCAAGTACATTCAGCCTGCACATGCCGTGGTTCAACAAAGACTGGCCAAGATTCAGACCACTTTTGGCCAGTTTACCATGACCTAGATTGTAATTCAGGTACACCTTGGTGCATGCATAGCAGTTTTCACTGTATGACAGTAAATCAAGATGCTTATATGTATGTGATCTGCTTGATGTCAATGTACATGTTATGTTTTAATATGTTCTGTATGTTCATTTTGCTTGAGCTGTGGAAAATAAATAGTGTGAAAAACAGCCGGAATCATAGGAATAAGCCTTTCACTAGAATGCTGCATGGTGGGACCCCTTAGCAAATGGTGGAGAACCATTATTTTTTTCTTTATTACAACTCAAAGTGGGGCCCATTTTTATAATCCCTACATATTTAAACAATAGAACAGTAAAATAATGATGTATAAATGTTGCTACTATGGGACCGGTGTGTATGTGTGTGTGTGTGTGTGTGTGTGTGTGTGTATATATATATCTATCTATTTTTTTATATGTGTGTGTATATATATATATATATATATATATATATATATATATATATATATATATATATATATATATATAAATAGATATATATAGAAGCTATCTCTGTGTGTCCATTGACACAGAGGGGCTGATTTACCAAGCCTTTACTCCATGACTCAGGAGTAGCAGCAGTTTGGTCATTTACTAAAGAAATACGCTGCTAGTGCAGTGTATTTCCCTACTTACTAATGTGCTCCGTGCGCCCAGGAGAGGGTGCATTGTGCACCAGTACAGACCTGGCGCACGGCACATTGAAATGTAAATTGCGGGGGTTTGGGCAGGAGTTTATTAGGGGGGGAGGTGGGGGGATGCAGGGGAAGTGAAGTGACATGTGTTTGAATGTGTTTGGCGGGCCGAATTGAAAGGGAAAGTGTTTTTTGAAAACAGATCCCGTACGCTTGCACAGTGCGCCTGAACCTCGGGAGGTTCATTTGCATACTGGGCATGCGCAGAGAGAAATTTCGGCGCTTCCCGTGCGCCTTGTCAGTACGCCGTGAAAATCTTGGTAAATACCAAGCGGCGTACCCGTGAATGCGCTGCGTGACGCGGAGCACGGGAATCTCCGAGCTGTTTTCAGCCATGAAGGGGAACTCCGCGCCAAATTTCAAACTTGATCCCAAGCACGCAGTCTGGCCCGGACAGGAATGGGGGTGGGGACCAGCGAGCGCCCCCCCCCTCCTGAGCCGTACCAGACCGCATGCCCTCAACATGGGGAAGTGTGTGTGCACTGCCCCCCCACCCCACAGCACTCTTGTCCCCATGTCGATAGGGACAAGAGCCTCTTCCCGACAACCCTTGCCATTGGTTGTCGGGGTATGCGGGCGGGGCTAATCGGAATCTGCGAGCTCCCTTTAATAAGGGGGCCCCCAGATACCGGCCCCCCACCCTATGTGAATGAGTATGGGGTACATCGTACCTCTACCCATTCACATGGGGGAAAGTGTAAAGTAAAATAAAACACCACACAGAATAAAATATTTTATTAATCTTCTCCGGAGCCCCCCCTTTCTTCTTTAGCTCTCTTACAAGGGGGGGTTTCTTCTCTCCCGATCTTCTGCCGGGGAGGGCGCCATCCCTCGGTCCTCTCCGGAGCCTTCCGCCGGATGCCCCCACCCCATTTAAGCTCTTTTACATTAGGGGGGGGCATCCGGACTTCGGGGTCTTCTGCCGGGGGATGGCACCTATCCCCCGGTCTTTCCGGTGCCTTCCGCCAGGGTTCTGGTCTTCCTGGTCTTCTGCCGGGGGTGCGCCAACTCCCCGGTCTTTTCTCTTCTGTCTTCTCTGTCCCCTCTTCTGCCTGGCTCCCCCGCGGAGCCAGGGCTTTCTTCCGTCTTCTTTCTTCTCTCTTCCTTCTTCTGCCTGTCTCCTCCGGGAGCACAGGGCTTGTCTGCGCTGTCCTCTCCCTTCTCTTCCATAGGATGTTGACACGACGAGGTTCCGCGCTGACATGCCGTGTCAGCGGCGGGCATGGACTTATATAGGGCAATGCCACCATGTGACCTCAACCCATGTGACATCACATTCCCTGGGCATGATGGGAATGTGATGTCACATAAGCAACCCCCATTCCATGCCCGCTGCTCAGACGGCATTCCAGCGCCGGACCTCGTCGTGTCAACATCGAATGGAAGAGAAGGGACAAGACAGCGAAGACAAGCCCTGTGCTCCGCGGAGGAGACAGGCAGAAGCGGAAGGCATCGCAGAAGCCCGCGGGTGTCGCCCCCCCGGCGGAAAACACCGTAGAAGCCCAGGACCCTCCCCCAAAGGCAGGAGCCTCACTGGTGAAGGGGGTCCCGGTGAATTACGGCGCTGAAGACGGGGGTGGGGTGCAAGTGCCCCCCCCCCCCCGCAGAAACCGACGAAGCCCGGGACCCTCCCCAAAGGCAAGGAGCCTCACTGGTGAAGGGGGTTCCGGCAGAAGATGGCGAAGCCCGGGGCCTAATGGGGTGGTGGTGGGGGGCCCCGGCAGAAGACCCCCGGCTGACTAATAAATTAATTTTTAAATGTGTGTGGTGTATTATTTTTTTCCATTTTTTTTTTCCCCAGGTGAATGGGTAGGGGTACAATGTACCCCATACTCATTCACATAGGGTGGGGGGCCGGAATCTGGGGGCCCCTTTATTAAAGGGGCCTCTCAGATTCTGATAAGCCCTCCGCCCGCATACCCCGACAACCAACGGCCAGGGTTGTCGGGAAGAGGCTCTTGTCCCTATCGACATGGGGACAAGAGTGCTTTGGGGTGGGGGGGCAGTGCCCCCCTCCCCCACAGCACACACTCCCCCATGTTGAGGGCATGTGGTCTGGTACGGCTCAGGAGGGGGGGGGCGCTCGCTCGTCCCCACCCCCATTCCTGTCTGGCCAGACTGCGTGCCTGGGATAAGAGCTTGGTCTGGATCTTGGGGGGGGGGACCCCACGCTGTTTTTTTTGCGCGGGTTTAACCCCTTATGTTCCAGACCAAGCCTAAGAGCCTGGTATGCACCTGGAGGGAACCCACGTTATTTTTTTTTTTGGGTCTGGAGTTCCCCTTCATGAACAGCGATCTGTCATTTACCCATGTCAGTCCCACCCCCCCTTCAGTTAGAACACACCCAGGGAACATATTTAACCCCTCCCTCGCACCTAGTGTTAACCCCTTCCCTGCCAGTGTCATTTTTATAGTAAGCAATGCATTTTTAAAGCACTGATCGCTAGAAAAATGCCAATGGTTCCAAAAAAGTGTCCGATGTGTCCGCCATAATGTCGCAGTACCGATAAAAATCGCTGATCGCCGAAATAACTAGTTAAAACAAAAAAAAGCCATATTTTGTAGACGCTATAACTTTTGCCAAAACCAAACACTAAACGCTATTTGCGATTTTTTGGAACCAAAAAGATGTAGAATACGTATCGGCCTAAACTGAGGGTTTTTAAATGTTTTAGAATATATATTTTTGGGGATATTTATTATAGCAAAAAGTAAAAATAATTCTTTATTTTTTAAAATTGTCGCTCTAATTTTGGTTAGAGCTCTAAAAAAAAAAAAAAACGCAGAAGTGATCAAATACCACCAAAATAAAGCTCTCTTTGTGGGGAAAAAAAAGGTTGCCAATTTTGTTTGGGAGCCACATCGCACGACTGCGCAATTGTCAGTTAAAGCGACGCCGTGCCGAATCACAAAAACTGGCCCGGTCATTGACCAGCAATATGGTCCGGGGCTCAAGTGGTTAAAAATTAACAAAACACTAAAGTTAGCCCAATTTTTGGTGATAATGTGAAAGATGATGTTACACCGAGTAAATAGATACCTTACATGTCACGCTTTACTATTGGAAACACTCCTGCAATGGGGCCAAAATTCATTCCGTGAATATCCCCATAGGCGACCTTTTTCTTTTTTTTCCAGGTTACCAGTTTATAGTTACAAAGAAGGTCTAGTGCCAAAAGTATTGCTCTCGCTCTAACGCACGCGTCAATACCTCACATGTGTGGTTTGAATGGTGTTTACATATGTGGGCGGGACTTACGCAAGTCACGCCCACATATATAAACATCGTTCAAACCACACATGTGAGGTATTGACGCGTGCGTTAGAGCGAGAGCAATACTTTTACCACTAGACCTTCTTTGTAACTATAAACTGGTAACCTGAAAAAAAAGAAAAAGGTCGCCTATGGGGATATTCACGGAATGAATTTTGGCCCCATTGCAGGAGTGTTTCCAATAGTAAAGCGTGACATGTAAGGTATCTATTTACTCGGTGTAACATCATCTTTCACATTATCACCAAAAATTGGGCTAACTTTAGTGTTTTGTTAATTTTTAACCACTTGAGCCCCGGACCATATTGCTGGTCAATGACCGGGCCAGGCTGGAAAGCATGAGATCAGGGGAAAAAAAAAAAAAACTCTCATGCCATTGCAGCTTTGTTCCTACATGTGTGATGAACTGAGTCTGCTCAAACACTTAGAAAAAATCCTTTCTTTTTAAAAGGTGAAAATCACTTGGGTGGTCATAGAGCGTGGGTTGGGTTAATTAACCAGGTGTAAGCTCACCCACACTAGAGACTGCAATTTGTTCATGTGATTTCAATTGCTTCATTACTAGCACATGTTATAAAAACCGTGCATCGATCAGTCCTCAGCTGCCCTCATAGGGGCAGGCAGAAATGCTGTTGCGGAACACAAATGTGGTTTGTTGCATGGGTTTTTATTTTGCCAATGGTTTGTGTTTATTTTTAAATGATGTTCACTTTGATGTATTTGTCTCTGTGGCCTTATTTTATGAAAAAATTGTGAAGATGTTGTGACTTTAAATCTGTTTATTTTGAGTTTTGAAATGTATTTTTGTTTGTGTGTGTTTGTTTGTTTTTTTTCTTTCCTTGTTTTGTTGACCAATAAAAATTACTTTAAAATTTTGAAGTTTGTTTTTTGTTACTTTTTCATGCAACATATTTTGACAGCTGCAGCTGAAATAGGTTTGGGCCTAACAAATTAGGTGTGATTTTTGTCTAAGCTTCTTTCCTGGTGTGTAATCATGAAATGTTTGCCATGTTTATTCCCCATGACTTTAAAGACAGACTGGTAAGTATTTTCTTTTAACTGTAGTGGTCCTCAGCCCTCAAGTACCCCCAACAGGACATGTTTTGTGGATTTCTCTTATCAAGAATTGCTGTCCAGACTGTCTTTTAAAGCACATGTGCAAGATGAAGGAAAACCTGCAAACATGGCCTGTGGGGGGGGGGGGGCTATTGGTGGACAGGCTTGAAGTGCTGATTTACAGCACTGTGCTTAAATCTAGGGCAAGGCAATCCTATTCTAATTGTGGGTGTTTGAGGGAAGCCAAGTGAGTGTTAGAACCCCTGCTTGTGTTTTTTTTTTTTGGGTTGAGCTTTGTGTCCCTTTTCTTAAAATTGGCTTCACTTCCTGTCACACAGCTGAACAGGAAGTGAGGTTAAAACCCTACCAGTGTCTTTTCTTGGGGGCACAGGTCAATCTAACTAGTGTCCCCATTAAGCAAATTGCACTCCAGCACTGCTGTGTACACCCCAAATCATGGGTCTTCAAACTACGGCCCTCCAGTTGTTCAGGAACTACAATTCCCATCATGCCTAGTCATTTCTGTGAATGTCAGTGCATTACAAGGCCTCATGGGATGTGTAGTTCTACAACAGCTGTCGGGCCGTAGTTTGAGGATCCCTGCCCCAAATGATTATTTAGTTTGGGGTTTAGTAAAGGCAAAGCCACTCTGTAGTACAAGCATAGTTGCTGAAAATCAGAGAGGAAGCACTGATGGTTTTAACATCCAATCCTGTAGAAGCAAAGTTGTTTTGTTTTCTTCCTTGCTTTGCACTTGTAGTGCAAAGTGGATTTGCCTTTAGTAAATGGACCCCAAAGTCCAAGATCCCTAATAATTTGGGGTGTACACAGCAAAATGCTAGAGTGCAATTTACATAATGGGAAACTATTTAGATTGATCTCTGTGTCCCCAAGAAAAGATATTAGTAAGGTTTTACCCTCACTTCCTGTTTGGCTATGTGACAGGAAGTGAATGAATTTGAATTAGAAAGGGTGAAGACACCTCACAAATGTTCTCACTATCAGGGGTGCAGACATCCCCAAAAAATGAGCAGATAATACTTATTTGCAAATTAATAATTTTTTAGTTAACATTGGGTGGGGTGCTTTAACACACGCATTCATACATATTAGCAACGCTCTATCCTGGCCTATTGGCATGGTTATATTTTCTTAGGGCTCTCAATAAAACTTTATGAAAGTTGTGCTTAAACTAGAACTATAATCAACACGTTTTATTTTCTTTAATTTTGGATAGAGTGAGGGAGGGTTATAGGCCCTGTCAGTTTATTTTGTATTATCTGTGTCCAATTGGGGAGATTTGCCTTCACTTCCTGCCCCATAGCCAAACAGGAAGTGAGAGAAAAACTATGCAAATTAACCACTTCCCGCCCAGCCTATGGCCGATTTACGTCCGGGAAGTGGTTACACAATCCTGACAGGACGTCCTGCAGGATTTCATGCCGCGCGCCAATCACGGCTGATCACGATGTAAACAGGAAGAGCCATCGATGGCTCTTCCTCACTCGCGTCTGACAGACGCGAGTATAGGAGAGCCGATCGGCGGCTCTCCTGACAGGGGGCGTTTGCGCTGATTGTTTATCAGCGCAGCCCCCCCTCGGATCACCACACTGGACCACCAGGGATGCCCACCCTGGACCAGGGTGGGCAAAAAAAAAAAATATGGAAAAAAAAAAAAAAGCATTAAAAAAAAAGAAAAAAAGATGCCAATCAGTGCCCACAAATGGGCACTGACTGGCAACCTGAGAAAATCAGTGCCACCCCACAGTGTCCATCAGTGCCACCCCACAGTGCCCATCCATGCACAGTGCCCACCTATCAGTGCCCACCTGTGCCACCCATAAGTATCCATCAGTGCCACCCATAAGTGCCGCCCATGAGTGCCCATCTGTGCCGCCCATGAGTGCCCATCAGTGCCGCATACCAGCGCCGCCAATCAATGCCACCTCATCTGTGCCCGTCAGTACTACCTCATCGATGTCCATCAGTGCCATCTCATCGGTGCCCATCAGTGCCGCCATATCAGTGCCCGTAATTGAAAGAGAAAAACGTATTTACAAAAAATTTACAGAAAAAAATAAAAACCTTTTTTTTCAAAATTTGCAGTCTTTTTTTAGTTGTTGCGCCAAAAAAAAATCGCAGAGGTGATCAAATACCAACAAAAGAAAGCTCTATTTGTGGGGGAAAAAGGACGCCAATTTTGTTTGGGTACAGTGTTGTATGACCGCGCAATTGCCATTCAAAGTGCGACAGTGCTGAAAGCTGAAAATTGGCTTGGGCGGGAAGGTGCGTAAGTGCCTGGTATGGAAGTGGTTAAGGGAATCCAGTGCCTCCCTCCCCCCCAGAACTAGTGTGTGGGTCCCCTGAAAATTCCTGGGCGGGTCATACAAAAACAGGGTGTGACCTTGACAGGAAGGGGTGGGTCATTTTTCTATTAGGAGGTGCAGATATGTAGTCAGGCCTAGGGCAGAACAAAACCTAAATATACTACTGCATATTAGGGCTTATTTAGACCGGATCCGATTTACAGCGTGTTTTTATATTGTGGGAGGAAACCCACGCAGGCACAGGGAGAACATGCAAACTCCATGCAGATGGTGTCACGGGCTGGATTCGAACCAGCGACCCTGTTGCTGCTAGGTCAAAGTGCTATACACTACACCACTGTGCTGAACGAACATGATTGCAGCTGAAAGCATGAGATCTTTTTTTTTTTTTTTCAATACCATGCTTTCCAGCCTTATTGACCCCGCCTCTCTCCATAAAGAGGACCTGTCACACACTAGTCCTATTACAAGGGATGTTTACATTCCTTGTAATAGGAAGAAAAGTGATCCAAAATCAAAAAAAGTGACAAAAAGTGCAAGAAGAAAAATATGAGAAAAAAAAAAAAAAAAAAAAAAAAAATAACGCCCCTGTCCCTAGAAGCTCGCACTCAGAAGCGAATATGCATGTAAGTCCCGCCCACATATGTAAACACCATTCAAACCACACATGTGAGGTATTGACGCGTGCGTCGCGAGCGAGAGCAATAATTCTAGCCCTAGTCCTCCTCTGTAACTCTGAACTGGTCACCTGTAAAAAAAAAAAGCATCGCCTATGGATATTTTTATGTCCCGAAGTTTGGCGCCATTCCATGAGTGTGTGCAATATTAAAGCGTGACAAGTTAGGTATCTATTTACTCGGTGTAACATCATCTTTAACATTATCCATAAAAATTGGGCTAACTTTACTGTTTTTTTTTTTTTTTTTAATTCATGAACCGTGTTTTTTTTTTGGGCCAAAAAAAAAAGGCGTTAGAAAAATTATTGCGCAAATACCGTTGGAAATCAAATAAAAAATGACCGCCACTTTATTCCCTAGGGTGTCTGCTAAAAAATTATATATAATGTTTGGGGGTCCTGAGTAATTTCCCAGGAACAAAATATAATTTTTACATGAAGGAGAGAAGTGCCAGAATAGGCGCGGTATGGAAGTGGTTAAAGTGAAATAATAAAAGTGAAATATTCCTTTAAATTTCATACAGGGGGGAGGGGGGGTGCACGCATGTTTCCCGTGCTTAGATCTGTCCCTGTACAAGATGTCATTTCTGAAGTGAAACAAAAAAAAAGGAAGTTTAAAGTACTCATGGCTATAAAGAATACAGTCATTGCTCATTAAAAATAATAAAAAAAAATAAAAAAAAATGGGGGTCCCTCCAAATTATATTACCAGGCCCTTCAGGTCTGGAATGGATATTAAGGGGAACCCCGCCGTAAAAACCAAAAAAAATATGGCGTGGGGTCCCCCCAAATATCCATACCAGGCCCTTCAGGTCTGGTGTGGATTTTAAGGGGAACTCCACCCCAAATTGAAAAAAAATGGCGTGGAGTCCCCCTAAAAATCCACACCAGACCCTTATCCGAGCACGTTGACCTGGCCGGCCGCAGAAAAGAGGGGGGGACAGAGTGCGGTCCCCCCCTCTCCTGAACCGCACCAGGCCACATGCCCTCAACATGGGGAGTATGTCCCCATGTTGATGGGGACAAGGGCCTCATCCCCACAACCCTTGCCCGGTGGTTGTGGGGGTCTGCGGGCGGGGGGCTTATCAGAATCTGGAAGACCCCTTTAACAAAGGGGACCCCCAGATCCTGCCCCCCCCCTATGTGAAATGGTAATGGGGTACATTGTACCTCTACCATTTCACCCCCAAAAAAATGTCAAAAGTGTTAAAAATGACAGTAGCCAGTTTTTGACAAATCTTTTAATAAAATCTTCTTTCCTTCGGGTTTCTTCCGCTGCTTCTTTCTTGGGTCTTCTCGTCCACATCTTGCCCGACGTCTTCTTCTATCTTCTCCGTCCGTCCTTCAGCCTTCTGGTCCCGCATCTTGCCCGGTGTCTTCTCCTGTCTTCTTCTCCGTCCGTCCGCCAGCCTTCTCGTCCACATCTTTTTCTTCCTCGGACCCAGCGCTTGAATTTGATTTGGCCGCCGTGTTCCCGCTCCTGGGACCCGCCCCCTCTGACACCACAGGTAAACTCATATGAAAGTCCGCGTGTGGCATATGTGCGTCAGAGGGGGGCGGGGTCACATGAGTGTGACACGGCGGGAACTTCAATTGGAAGCAGCGGCATCTTCTTCTCCGGGCGGCGCGCTTGAAATTGATTTCCCCCGCCGTGTGACGCTCTGTGACCCCGCCCCCCTCTGACGCACATGACCTTCTAAGGAGTTTACTTGTGGCGTCAGAGGGGGGCGGGTCCCAGGAGCGCAACACGGCGGCCAAATCAAATTCAATCGCGGCGTCCGGGGAAGAAAAATACGGCGGGGTTCCCCTTAATATCCATTCCAGACCTGAAGGGCCTGGTAATTTAATTTGGGGGAACCCCTACACATTTTGTTGTTTGTTTTATGAATGAATCCCTTTAGAATTGTCAGAGCCGACAATTCATTATAGCCGCGCGTGAATTTTTAAATTACTTTTTTCCTTCTGAATGTCATTTTGTGCAGGGGCAGTTCTAAGTGCGGGAAAAATGTGCTATTTCACATGATGACATTACACCCCCCCTAGGTACGAAATTTAAAGGAATATTTCACTTTTATTGTTTCACTTTAAGAATTATTAATTTCACTGCTCCCGAAAAAACGGCCGTTTTAAAAAATAAAAAAAACATTGATACATGTCCCCTGGGGCAGGACTGAGGTCCCTAAACACTTTTTAGGACAAAACTTGCAGATTAGCCTTTAAAATGAACACTTTTGATTTCTCCCATAGACTTCTATAGGGAGTTTGGCGCGGCTTTACATATTACTTTCAATGCGCCGGCTGCTACGCTGGTTCATGCGCCTAATTAAGGCTTCACCCGGCGCACTAATTAAGGCATGAACCAGCGCAGCGCACAGAGCATAGTAAATCAGCCCCAGAGTGTGTCTTTGCGCCGTCCTTACTCCCTACTCACTGGTTGTGATTGTCAGCAGCAGGAGCCAAGGGCTCCACTGTGGTCTCTGAGCCAATGAGAAGTGACTGAGCCGCTGCTCTCCTGTACATTGCTGGCTCGAGATTGGACTTGGTTAAGCATAGGGAGAGGCTGGGGGAGCTGCACTCAGAGTTTTTATTTTTTTTTACCTTAAAACAGAGAATGCATTAAGGTAAAAAAAACTTTAGCCAGGGGTTAAAGTGCCACAGTGTTGGGAATGAAGCCTGGGGTAAAGGAAGCAAGTGGCTGTGGAGAAGTTGCATAAGCCGAAGCTTCCTGTATAGCACTGGCTCCTGTCAGAGGTGGATTGATACCAAATACACTCTGCCTGGGACAGCAACAGCCGATGAAACCTGAATGATAGACTGTTATTTAAAGGGAAGTTTATTACTAAAATCACAGTGTATATTTGGGCATATCTGTTCTGCAGTTGTTACTGGGCTGCTTTCAAACTGATCCGCAGGTGCAGCACAGTGTGCCTGCGGGTTAATTGCACTGAGCCATAGACTTCTGTTATTATCTACGGGTTTGGTGCGCTTTCCGAAAGTGCACCACACCAACAGGATATAATAGAAGTCTCTGGCAAAGTGAAGCTAACCCAAGAAAGCCACTGGTGCACTGCGCTGCACCCGCAGTGTGGGTAAACTGTAATGCTTCAGTGTGAAAGCAGCCTTATGCCCTTTCACACAATCAGTGCGACCCAATCGGACCCTACATTCACCTCTATGGAGTGGCAGATGTAAACAGACTTGTGTACGTTTACACCAGCCTGCCTCCAATCTGCAAAAAAAAAAAAAAACAGAAGGGGATCCATCCCTTTCCATCTGGATGGATTGGATCGGAGGGCCCATAGAGTACAGTGGGCTGTATCCGTGTCCGCTGTGCATATGCTGAGTGGACACAGACCTGTCACCCGCCCACTCCACTGACCTGGGACCGGTTACCAAGTCTCTTAAGTGGCCCTTGCTCTTCAAAAGGTTGGGAACCCTTACCTTTAGTCTTTAGAACCACTTCCATTCCAGAAAAAGTATGTTGGGTCACGTGACTGGGTCATTTTCAGACGTATTACTTTGCCTCTGCCAGTTTGGACACTGGAAAATGTGAAGCTGTGTTAATTTCAATTATCCAATCATGTAAAAGCAACATTTACTTTTTTGTACAAAGTGAACATTCTCTTTTCTAATGCTGGCCAATCACTTATAGAATTTTGTTAGAAATGTTTAGTTTCAAGAACATTTGTTTGATTTTCAAATTGTTCAAATCAACATTTGTTTTTTTGACCACAGTGATGAGCAAATTTTGAGGGAGCAGCATGAAAAACACTGAGGGGTTGACTTACTAAAGGCAAAAAGACTGTGCACTCTGCAAGTGCAGTTGCTCCAGAGCTTAGTAAATGAGCAGAAGATCTGCTGACTTCCATCATCCAATCATGTGCAAGTAAAACATTTTTTTTCCTTGCACATGATTGGATAATCTTTGCAAAGTAAAGCTTTACCTTATTTACTAAGCTCTGGAACAAGTGCACTTGCAGGGGGCAACTGCACTTTGAAAAGCGCACAGTCTTTTTGCCTTTAGTAAATCAACCCTATTGTGTTTCTTCAGGCAAGTCCATTCATTCCAAAATTAAATGTAAAAGCAAAGGAAATGTTGAAGTACTTTTGAACGACATTTGCAAAGTCATCAAATGTACTAATAATTTTTATGCACACATATGTTCGAAAATCTACTAGTGTATGGCCAGCTTTAGTATACAGACCCTATTATACTTTGATTTAAATCAATCCATGTATCTTCTGCAAATGTCTGGTTATCCTTAAACCGTCTCTATACTTTTATTCTGCATAGTTTTAAGTGCTAATGTGCATTGCAGACTAAATTTTTGTTCTTTTTCTCTAGATCCAGACGGCCGGGAAAATAATTATCAATGGAACGGACGCGCTAATAGAGCGAGCAGCTTTTTTATTAGGTGTGTCTGGAATCTGGATCTCCAGCTACAGTACACGACAGATGATTAAATAGCAAGTTATGGACAGACACTCTGGATTTCTAAGACCTAGTATTTTTTTACAGAGACATAAATGTAAAACACAGATATTTATTTGCCTGTCATTAAATTACATTAATAAAATATCAGCAATAGTTGCAACATGTAAAATTTTTCTAGAATCTAATGACTAATCACCTGTTATTACTGTGATGCCCATTCTTTTTAAAATGTGTTTTTGTGACAAACTTTTAGAACTTTTTATATTTTTATAAAATGCAATAGACTATAGGTGTTCTGTATATGTATCCATTCTTCTGTAGAAATAATAAAGATTACTTATAAAACAAAACATGTGGATTGCAAAAGCACCTGTAAATCCACTTGATACGTTTAATATATCAGCTTAATATATACTATTTCAGCCTAGAGCACTGGGCACATTACAACCCCTCATTTCATGTGCAAAAACTGTGTGAGGTCCAGACCCACTTAATAAAATTTTTGTATCATATATTTATGAAAAAGTATATTCTTTACTGTGGATTGCCACAATTTGAGTTGGGTTCTGTTTTTGAGCCCCCCATCAGAAATTCAGTACAGTTTGTTGGGAAGTGCATTCTGAAGCAGTATGTAGATTTCAAGTTTTGGAACACTAAAACCTTGTACACACAACCTCGTACAGGGCTGAATGAAAAAAATTTACAGCTCAGGAGGAGCCACTGTATTAACCAACGTTAGTACAGCGATCTCCCCTGCTGTGCTATTGTGTTGTGACAGGGCATGGCCCCCTGCCAGAACACTCCGGACAATGCTCTCCGCCATTGTCAGAGAGTGCTAACCCGGAGCCTGGACACTTTTTTTCCCTGAAAATAGGGGGGAAATTGCGGGTGCGTGTTATATGCCGATAGTGTACCTTGGAAGGTAAAGAGGGGGACGAACACGGCTGTAATTCACGAACCGTCATCTCCTGTTCGGCTCTCACGTCACACAAACAGTCCTGCCTCCGCCACTGGCATTGGACCAGTGTTCTGTCTATCACAGGAGCTGGTCCAATGCCGATGGCGGAGGCGGGACTGTGTGTGTGTGACTGCCGAGTGAGAGCCGAACAGCTGGAATTCACGAGCCATCATCTCCTGTTTGGCTCTCACGTCACACACACAGTCCTGCCTCCGCCACTGGCATTGGACCAGTGTTCTGTCTATCACAGGAGCTGGTCCAATGCCGATGGCGGAGGCGGGACTGTGTGTGTGTGACTGCCGAGTGAGAGCCGAACAGCTGGAATTCACGAGCCATAAACTCCTGTTTGGCCCTCACGTCACACACACAGTCCTGCCTCCGCCACTGGCATTGGACCAGTGTTCTGTCTATCACAGGACTGTGTGTGTCTGTGTGACTGCCAAGTAAAATCCGAGTGAGTGAGCCGAACAGGAGATGACGGCTCTGTGATTTCATGCACTGTCCAGGCTGCATTAATGGTGAGGTTGCATTTAGGCTAAAAATGGACATTGATAAGGTTGCATTATGAGATGGGCATTGATAAGGCTGCATGATGAGATGGGCATTGATAAGGCTGCATGATGGGATGGGCATTGATCATGCCACATTTATCAGGCTGCATTGGTGAGATGTGCTGCAGATGGGCAATGATCAGGCTGCAGATGCGCACTAAACAGGCTGCATTGATGAGCACTGCCCCTTATTTTAATTCAAAGTTGTTTAGTTAAAGTTTTTTTCCTGAAATTTCCCTCTTAAAATGTAGGTGCGTGTTATACGCCAGTGCGTGTTATAGGCCGATAAATACGGTAACTCATAGCAAGTGCATTTTGACTGTTTCAAGGTCTGTGCTTGATGTGATTTGGAAAAGTCGAACCTTACGGCATCTTGTGGAGCGTATATTGTGACTGTTGGTGGTAAGGAACAGGAAAACAACAGATTTGAGCACTAAAAACGACAAATTTAAACCGTTGCATACTATTATAAATAATTAAAAGTATACCTTGTAAATAAAAGTAAATCTAAACCCTATCCCAAACATCTCCAAATATTTAAAGGGGTTGTAAAGGAATTTTTTCACTTACCTCATCCTTCAATTTTGCTTTTAAATGTCCTTATTTGTCTTCGTAATGCGAGGCTTCTTCCTGGTGTGGAGAAAGCCTCTTGAGGGGGGAGGGGGCGAGCAGGCAAGTCAGGACACTCTCTACTTTGCAGATAGAAAAAGGAGCTGTGTGTTAGTGGGCGTCCTGACACTCCTGCTCGCCCCCTCCCCCCTCAAGAGGCTTTCTCCACACCAGGAAGAAAGACTTGCATTACGGTGGTGAGTTACAGACAAAAAAACAGGAAGTGAGCATTTCTCAGAAGAAATAAGGACATTTTAAAGCAAAATTTAAAGATGAGGTAAGTGAAGGAGGACTGCACTAAGGTCAAGGAAGCTATTTAGGGAAACATTTTTTTTCCTTTACAACCCCTTTAACGCGTTAATACGACAACAAAAGTTGTTTTTCCTCTTTGAACATTTTCAGCTTTCAGTGAAAGAATAACTTGTGATCTTGCCACCATGGTCCTTGTAAAAGAACTCCCTGTTATTGAGTGACACCTGTCTCACACTTGTACAGTCACCCTGTTACATGTGTCCCTGGTAAAAACTACAAACTTCAGTGAAGACATACTTTCAACAGGCTTGGTCAAAGCCAGTATAAGGGGGGGAAGTAGGGGAAAAAAATACACCACTGGATGTTTTGAAGGAGACACCTAGTGGCATAGCACCTGCAGATAGGGCAGCAGATTATAGCACTAGACCCACCCCTGCCTGCTCAGTGCACCATACTATTGCAATGTGCAGGTTGGTGTCCTGGGATGGCATCAGTAGTAGACTGAGGAAGTGATAGAATCTGAAAATCCTTTTAAAAACACAAATTACCTGACAAGATTCTAAACCTCCTATGGATAAGATAGATGTCTTTGCATCCTGCAGAGCTTTGGAGAGGATCAGTATACATCATAGCCTGGAGTTGGAGTGGAGTCGGGAGTTAAAATGACCACATCTTAAAGGATAAATTCATCTTTCTGAACATGTTACACCCATATTTATGATGTAACATGTTCAACATCTGCTTGCTCTTTCCTCAATAACCGCCCTCTCCCTGTGACAGTGGGCCAGGGATCATCTCCCCGCACCCGCTGTGGCAATTCAAAAAGCGTGCGCCCATGCGAGGCTCTGCCCACACAGTCACATCATTCATGTACATTTACCAGTGAATCAATGAACTAAAACTACCTAAAACTACCATCAGCCTTTGCAGCTGATGGCTTGTAGTTCTCAATGAACTATCAGGGTTCGGATGAGCACTCTAGGTAGTTCATTAACTTCCTGTCATTCGGTAACTGCCTGCCCGTATCAGATGTAAGGGCAGACAGCTATACTGACAGTCTGCAGGAGCCTGGCCTGAGCCTTTTTTCTTGGTGCCTTGCTTTTCGGACCTGTTTTAGGGTTATTTGCTGATCAATATATTCTTCTGTTACCTAGTTTGTGTTTTTGCGAATATAGTGAGTGCTTCCAATTGTCATTTTACATCACAGGTTGAACTGGATGGACTGTTGTCTTTATTCAACCTTACCAGCTATGTAACTACTCCATGTATGTAACATTGGAAACATGGGATTCTAAAGTGGCATTTATTAGTTGTATTATAGTTATGATCATATAAAGGGTGTGTGTATATTACCACTCATATCTTTTCATTTTTGCAGATGGAGCACTGTAGAGGTTTTGGCTGCTTTAAGATGGTGCTGCCTGAACTACCCCAATGTATTTTTATATATTTGTATCCTGATTTTTGATGGGTGAGCAGAGTGAAGAGTGGTACATGGCATTCATGCTGTAAGTCAAAAACTAGAGCTGATTGAGAAAAATTGGAATCAACGGGTCAAATATACCCAGGAACAGGTCTAGCTTTCGAGGCACCAACATATAATGTTTGCCTGTCCTTGGATGTAAAAGAGTTAAAGGAAGTATAGACCAATTGAACCATCTTCATTACTTTGGATTTGGCTTAAAAAGAACATGACCTATACTTTACATGCCTTAGACATTGAAGAGAGGTATAATACTGAGTATCTCATCCATACAGCTAGGGTACATTGGGCCAGATTCACGTAGAATTGCGGCCGTGTAACGTAACCCGTTTACGTTACACTGAAAAATTGCGGCGGTGTAAGTGCCCGATCCACAAAGCACTTACCTGTAAACCTGTGGCGGTGTATCGTAAACACGTCCGGCACAAGCCCGCCCAATTCAAATGGGGCGGATACCATTTAAATTAGGCACGCTCCCGCGCCGGACGTACTGCGCATGCTCCGTTCACAATTTTTCCGACGTGCTTTGCGCGAACTTACGGCGGCGCGAAGTGTTTGTGAATCGCGACGTGCGTAACGTACTTACTCCGGGAAAAAAAAAATTCAAAAGCGATGCGGGAACGACGGCCATACTTTAACATGGTGGAGTAATTTTACACCATGTTAATAGCACCCCTAACTTTGCGACGGGAAAATAAGACTTGTGCCGACGTAACGACGGGAAAAACCTTTGTGGATCGCCGTAACTGCTAATTT
The DNA here is from genome assembly GCF_905171775.1 of Rana temporaria. Classification (NCBI taxonomy): domain Eukaryota; kingdom Metazoa; phylum Chordata; class Amphibia; order Anura; family Ranidae; genus Rana; species Rana temporaria. The sequence continues at coordinate 207,955,910 of NC_053492.1, read as the reverse complement.
ATATACCCGACGCTGAAATACGACGCAAACTCCATCCAGCGGCGGCCAAGGTATTGCATCCTAAGATCCAACGGTGTAAGACAATTGCACCTGTCGGATCTAAGGGCTATCTATGCATAACTGATTCTATGAATCAGTCGCATTGATACGACGGCGTTTCAGAGATACGCCGTCGTATCTCTTCTGTGAATCTGGCCCATTGTTCCTAAATATTGTTTAAGCCTCAGAGAATAGATTGACTTTATTACATGTGGTAATTTACAATAAGGTAGATTTGTGCTGAGCCAACATTTATAAATAATAGGGTGCTCAGGTATTACCTAAAACTAGGCTGTCAACAAGAGGATCCAGGAAATTTCCAAAGAGCCATTAGTTTCATTACATTCTGTAGACACCTTATCACTTTACATATGATCAAAGTGAGAAATCACAGTTGAAAACTACACTTTCAATGTGATAAATGTAATTCCCATGACATCACAAATGTGACCTCATCAGTGATTTCCCCAAGCCTTGGAAAATCTATGGAGTTATAAGACAAGAGTAACACAAAACCGCAAAACTTTATTAGACATCATGATAAATTAACATTTCCTGAGTTAACCTGAAATACAAGACTGCTTTTGGCTTATAGTATGTCTCAGCAAATTAAAAAGGAAAAATGATATAAAAAAAATATAACAGCATTTAAAATTCATGCTTAAATACCATTATTTTTGGATTGTACCAATTTGTTAATAGCATTTTACTGTTTACATTTGAAGCCTGCTGCATTTACTGTGGAAATGAAAATCTAATTTGTCTAACAAACACAATGCTAAAAATAAATAAATAATTAAACTAAGATATAATTCCCAACTCTGCACTCTCTAAGATTAAATCATACTTCCCCCCGACTGCTGCATTTAAACAAAAAAAAAAAAACCCTAGTGCATAATAGAACAATAAATTCTAACATATGCAGCGCCTTTTCAAATCAGAAACAAAGTATCACTGAAAACTCCAATATAAATCAGTATGGCTTAAATAACCCTTTAAAATAAACAAAGAAAAAAAAACACACCGCCTAGTGTCATTTCATATTGCACAACATCCAGAAATATACTAGACCACATATATAATAATTTAAATCAAATGCACACAGTGACCCAGCACTATAGATCTTTTTCATTAAAAAAAAACTTCTGTGTCACAGAATTCCTCCCTGAGCCACATGAGGGCAATGGCTCTCTCCCTCCTCACAGGACAGATTGATAGCAGTGGTATCCATTGGTTCTCGATGCTGTCAATCAAAGTGTGTGACAAGAGGGCGGGGTTGAGCTGCTCTGTCTGTGTCCACTTTCTGTGGTGGCACACCAAGAGAAGGAGGACACGGGAGTGCCTGCAGGGGACCCCAGAAGAGGATGATCAGGGCTGCTCTGTTCAAAACCATTGCACATAGTTGGTAAATGTGACATATGGACATATGTGGGGTAAGACGCCGCTCAAAACTGACCCAGTGCTTTAGATGTGTATATGACGGTGTATGACTATGCCTGCCCCCACTTTCTGAATACCGGTAGGGATACCTGTTATTCTACAGCTTTTGAGCCGCGCTCTAAATCTACATGTAAGCATGACATGTTTATTTTTATTTATTTTTTAATGAAGCTTTACTATCACTTTAAATTGGTCATAGAAAGCTTCTTATTATTACTCTTCTCCCCTATAACTCTCCAAAAAAAGGAAACTTCACACCAATGCTCTTCCACCCAAAATTGAAAACACGCTTTTTCATTAAACTTCTCATTAGTGCTCTTCTCCCATGTAAAGCTGGCCATACAAGGATCAATTTCGGTCGATTCAGGAAGGGCTGGCTGAAGTTCGATCCATGTATGGGCAGAGAGTTTGTACAGAACTGCCCTGTTGGATTTTCCCCACTTGATCAGCACTGCTTGCTATAGCCTGCAATGGTAATCAGATACAGTGGCTTGCAAAAGTATTCACCCCCTTGGCTTTTTACTTATTTTGTTACATTAAAGCCTTTAGTTCAATGTTTTTTGTAATCTGAATTATATTTGATGGATCAGAACACAATAGTCTAAGTTGGTGAAGTAAAATTAGAAAAATAGATACATAAAACTATTTTTCAGAAATAAAAAAACTGATAATTGGTATGTGCGTATGTATTCTGGTGCAACCAATAACCTTCAGAAGTCACATAATTAGTGAAATGATGTCCACCTGTGTGCAATCTAAGAGTGACATGATCTGTCATTACATATACACACCTTTTTGAAAGGCCCCAGAGGCTGTAACACCTAAGCAAGAGGCAACACTAACCTTGATGGCAGTGTTTGACCAAGGAACTCTCCAAACAAGTAAGGGACAATGTCGTGGAGAAGTACAAGTCAGGGTTGGGTAAAAAAAAATATCCAAACCTTTGATGATCCCTAGGAGCACCATCAAATCTATCATAACCAAATGGAAAGAACACGGCACAACAGCAAACCTGCCAAGAGACAGACGCACACCAAAACTCGCGGACTGGGCAAGGAGGGACTTAATCAGAGAGGCAGCACAGAGACCTAAGGTAACTCTGGAGGAGCTGCAGTATCTGTACTTAGGACGACAATAAGCCATACGTTCCACAGAGTTTGGCTTTATGGCAGAGTGGCCAGAAGAAAGCCATTACTTTCAGCAAAAAACAAAATGGCAAGTTTTGAGTTTGCAAAAAGGCATGTGGGAGACTCCCAAAATGTTCGGAGAAAAGTGCTCTGGTCTGATGAGACTAAAATTTTACTTTTTGGCCATCAAAGAAAATGCTATGTTTGGTGCAAACCCAACGCATTACATCACCCAAAGAACACCATTCCCACAGTAAAACATAGTAGTGGCAGCATCATGCTGTGGGGATGTTTTTCAGCAGTCGGGACTAGGAAACTGGTCAGAGTTGAGGGAAAGATGGATGCTGCTAAATACAGGGATATTCCTGAGCAAAACCTGTACCACTCTGATTTTAGGCTAGGACGAAGGTTCACCTTTCAGCAGGACAATAACCCCAAACACACTGCTAAAGCAGTGGTTTAAGGGGAAACATGTAAATGTGTTGGAATGGCCTAATCAAAGCCCAGACCTCAATTCAATAGAAAATCTGTAGTCAGACTTAAAGATTGCTGTTTACAAGCGCAAACCATCCAGCTTGGAGGAGCTGGAGCAGTTTTGCAAGGAGGAATGGGCAAAAATCCCAGTGGTAAGATGTTTCAAACTCATAGAGACTTATCCAAAGCGACTTGGAGCTGTGATAGCCGCAAAAGGTGGCTCTACAAAGTATCGACTTTAGGGGGGTGAGTAGTTATGCACATTGACTTTTTCTGTTATTTGTCCTATTTGTTGTTTGCTTCACAATTAAAACAATCTACTGATACGCCGGCATACTTTCAAATTTCCTGCGTCGTATCGTTGTTTTAAATCCTCAAAACAAGATATGACGGCTTCTGGGTTAGATCCGACAGGTGTACGTCTTCGTACGCCTTCGGATCTAAGATGCAATACTTCGGCGTCCGCTGGGTGGCGTTTTCCGAGTCGGGTATGCAAATTAGCGATTTACGATGATCCACGAACGTACGCACCGCCGTTGCATTTTCGAACGTCGTCTGTAGTCGGCTTTTTCCGGCGTATAGTTAAAGCTGGTATTTTTTGGCGTATACATAGAATTGCCATGTTAAGTATGGCCGTCGTTCCCGCGTCGAAATTTGAAAAAAAATTTTTGCGTAAGTCGTCCGTGAATAGGAATGGACGTAACTCAACAAAAAACGACGCATGCGCAGTTCATTCGGCGCGGGGACGCACTTCATTTAAATGAATCACGCCCCCTACCCGCCGATTTGAATTACACGCGAGAGATACACTACGCCGCCGTAACTTTCGGCGTGCAAGCTTTCAGGATTCGAACCAAAGCCGGAAAAGTTACGGCGGCGTAGCGTATCTCTGATACGCGGCACAGGTGTAAAGGTATGTGGATCTGGCCCAATATCTTCAAAGTTTTGGGCATGTTATGTAAATTAAATGATTTATTTCAGATCGCACAATGTATGTCCCTAAAAATACTGCTCAGTTTAAAATTACTGTAGAAAATAATTAATTAACTCTAGCCAATACTGTAAATTTTACTCAAACTTTTAAACATTTTTGATACTTAATTGAACTGTGAAACCTTCTCCCAAACTCTCTATATTGATCACATTTTGTAAAATTAACAGCAATACATTTATTATTGGATACATTTGAAAACATATATATATGACACAAATGCCCTTTAAATTTACCCACTGGGGAGCCTTTATCAAATGTGTTGCACAGAAAGCCAATGCTGAACAAAGCAGTGAGACAGATTCATGGTAGGATTGTAACCTGATTTGTAAATTTCCGCCCCAACTACTTTAAGGAAGGTTTGAACTTGTCCCTAAGGACTATTTATTTGTGTGTGTATTTGAGTGAAGAGCCATCTCATCTGCAGTGTCAATTTTGTTGCAGACTCAGGCTCCATACACACGGGAGGATTTATCCGCGGATACGGTCCAGCGGACCGTTTCCGCGGATAAATCCTCTCGAGGATTTCAGCAGATTTTAATGCGATGGAGTGTACTCACCATCGCATTGAAATCCGCGCCGAAATCCTCTGGCGATGACGTGTCGCGCCGTCGCCGCGATTATGACGCGGCGACGGGCGCGACGCTGTCATATAAGGAATTCCACGCATGCGTTGAATCATTGCGACGCATGCGGGGGATCCCTTCGGACGGATGGATTCGGTGAGTCTGTACAGACCAGCGGATCCATCCGTTGGGATGGACTTCAGCAGATGGATATGTTGTGCATGTCAGCAAATATTCATCTGCTGGAAATCCATCCCAGGGGAGATTTATCCGCGGAAAAAGATCCGCTGGCGTGTACACACCATAGGATCTATCCGCTGAAACCCATTTGCTGGGATTTATCTGCGGATGGATTCTATGGTGTGTATGGGGCCTCACAGTCTGTAAGAGACATTATGATATCCAATGGATGTACAATAGATGTAATTTTGTTGCTGATTTACTTAATTTATGTAATTCTCCCTCCCTCCCGTTTTTTAACATACTCTGCATACACTGGATCACTGGCATTGGGTCCTAGTGAAAGGAACTGAGATCCAAAGTGGAATGTGCCAAAATAAATTACAGGTTTGTAATTACTGGAAATCAAATTTAAAGGTACGTGTAATTTAATCTCTTCAGTTCTCTTTCCATTTTTATACCTTATAGACAAAAACTTTTAATATCTCCACTATAGGCCTATGTATTCAGCAATAACTTTGTTTTTGCTTAAGATAACAAGGTAATACACACATTATTTATTTAATTTATTTGTAAAAAACTACGTTGTCTGTTGACAATGTTGTCTTGCAAAAATTATTTTATTTTCTATGTAATCTACAGGCAAAAAAACATAAGAAAATGACTGGTGGTAGTTAATTTTTTTCTGTTCAATAGGTTTTATTAAAGTTTTCAAATTCAATTAAACCTTCTGTTATTGTTAATTGAATATTCTATCACTTGTATTTTGTGTGTTTTTTTTGAGTGCAGCTGTTTACTTTATTTATCATTCACATTTGGGCACTTAGCGCAGTATAAATCTTTCATCCTTACATTTATTAACGTTTTGGCCAGAGGAGGACTGTCCATTAAGGGTGCACGGGCACCTCCCTCCCTATTCATCACCGCCTCCCCCTATCCATGCTTCCGGCACCTTTTAGGGTGTTGGATGCATGGATTCCAATGCCGGTTGGGTGTTTTTTTGAAGCACTGATTAGAGCCAGAGGCTCTAATGGGCTTCAAAACAGGGTGGGCTCCACGCATGCCCCCCGGTGCACAGAGAATGCACTCACAGCTCATCCTGGTGTGTTATAACAGCGAATGAACATTCGCTATTGTAACACTGATCCTCCACCTGGCCAATCAGGAAGTGGGTTTTGACACCTGTCACCCAATTAACTGAAAGCACAGGCAATCCTATTGGACACCTAGGAGGAGGGGAGGAGCGGCACGCTGGAAGTCGCCAATGAAGGAGAGGACATGGCGCACGCCACCCGCTACTCACCCAGACTGACTGACAAACAGCGGGGAGGAGGGGGGAGGTGGTGCCAGCCACTTGGAGGAGGGGTGTTTTTTTGCCTCCCCCCCCCCCCCAAAAAAAAAAACACCAGCCGCCACTGGTTTTGACAAGTACAAACAGATAATGTAGATGAATACATACACATACTCAGGTTAACAATACACTTTTGCTAAAAGTTCCACATATCAATAAAAAAATTATCAAATAAACCTTGACTATTTTCTTAATGACACAGAATTGAATTCATTATTGGATGAGGTATCCAGTGATATTTCAAATATAAAAACTATAACATATGCTAATCTGGATTTTGGTACCACTATGGAAAGAAAAAGAAAAGAACAAAGAAGTGGGGTAGGGGAACAGAAGGCTAAGGCTGGCACATTTAGAGGGATAAATTGAGTTTATTTTTCCATCCTTAGCGTTTAGCCAACTTAAAAAAAGTAGTTTCTTCTATATGATACATAGTAATACAGGTAATTGTCGGTAAAAAGAGTATGGGAAAGAAGTAACAGGGGGAGATGAGCTGCAAGTAGGGGATATGTCCTAGAAAGTTTGCTTACCAGGTCACTGCCTCATTCAAAGTCCCAACTGCTTTACCCTTGCTTTCTTTATATTATTTCTAAATAGATCATTTTAGGCTTTGGTATCTGTAAGTAGTGATGGGAGAAGTATGATTCACCAAGGGTTTGGTGGATCTTGTTCAAATTCAATGCACCCAAACCTTACAGGTAGCACAGTGGCTAAGTGGTTTAAATCCCAACCATGGCACTGCCTGCATGGAGTTTGTATGTTCTTCCTGTTCCTGAGTGTGTTTCTTCCCACACACCAAAGATATGCTGGTAGGTTAGTTGGCCCTAGTATGTATGAATGTGACCAGTGTCTGGTGTGAATGTAAAATATTCTGTATATGTATAAAGCACTGCGTAAATTGTTGGTGCAATAATATAAATAGCTAAATCCCGAGGGGGGGGGGGGCCATTTTTCTTAAATGATGGTTATTTCTATGCTAATAGACAAACCTCTGTCAAGAAAGGCATGGGAATCTAGGCACCTCCGCTCAGGACATGAACCAATGCAAAATAAAAAAATTATTGTTTAGCCTGGAAGGGTCTTTTCATGTGGCTTTGAGAGCAACTTAAACAAATCCTTTAATAACATGCTGTGGAGATGTCTTGAAGCTGCTTGTGGTGTTATGGAATGATTTTCTACACAGATTCTCAGCGACCGTGTACACTGGCATTACATATTTGGCTGTGGAATTGATTTTTTTCTTTTACAATTAGCTTTGCTTACATACAGCAGCACCACCACCACAATCTGATTCATTGCAGTTTTAAAAAAAAGCCTTTTTTGATTGCTTTAGCAGTGACACATGCTTTTTCATCATCGATAATAGGTCCACTTTGATTGGCAAATATAAATTGGGCAGTAGTTCACTGTGGTTTCCCCTGTTCTTGCTGATGCAAAACTGACCTGCTGCTGACCAGATTCTATCAAGCTCTCATTAACATTTAGGGGCGGCAGATGAAACAGCAGTATAAAATTGGTCAGCAGCAAAACGTTTTTAATGAGAAAAGATTGGAGAAAATGCACTAGAAAAAAAAAGAGTACAGGCAAGTGATTTAAAATAGACCAACAGAAAGAAAATTTAAATAGGAAGGCTAGGCCAAAATGTTTTCTTTAATCACATTGAATTAGATATTTTGGTTTTTACACCCAGGTTCCACTCATAGCATATAAAAATAACCTAGACATGCATAGCCATTCTAAATGAGGATTATTCGCCGAGCATGACTCAGGGTCTTACTCTCTAATACATAACCACTGGATATCTATAAAGACAAGAATACTAAACAAAGAGAGAAGACCGTTATAGCAAAATCCTAACTACAATGAGTTTTTTCCCATTCTTCCATATTAATTTCTTACTATTATCGAGTGTTTCTGATACACTCCTACCTAAGCACAACACAGAGAGAGTAAGACAGGAAAAAAAGAAAAAGAGAGACAAAAAAAAAACCACCTCTACAGACATACACACACCTACATATTCCTCTGGGATACCCCCTCCCCCCCACCGTGCCATACCCATCAAGCCCATTCAAATCCAATTCAGGCTTATGCTTATTTCACGCTTTTTTTCACAAATAACATCTCAAGATATCCACGTTCAAGAACTTGATCCATGGTAGCCACACTTCCATTAACTATTGAGAGTTTCCCTGATTATTTTCCGTTACTTCCTCCATTCTTTTTATTTGGTTAATTTCAGCTACTTACTCTTGTATAGTGGGAGCTACTGTTGTATTCCAATGTCTAGGTCTAGTTATTCGTGCTGCAGAGATTAAATGTGGGATCAGTCCTTTTGTGACCTCTCGCAGTGACCCTGGATATATGGATAATAGAGCTGTTTCTGGAGATTTATGATAGGATACACCTGTAACGCAAGAACAGATTTGGAATACAGAATCCCCAAATTCTTTAATCTGAGGACAAGTCCACCAGATGTGGATCATTGTACCACTATCTCCTCCACATCGCCAACATTCCCCAGGATAGATCTGCGAAATTCGATGTAACCTTACCGGGCATCTATACCATCTAGTTAGTATTTTATAATTCTTTTCTTGTATGAAAGTCGCAGAACTCGGTTTAAAGGTTAACAAAAAAGCTTTCTTCCATTCTTCTACAGAGATTGAATAACCCAATTCTCTCTCCCAGTCTATAACGTAATACAGGTTAGATGGGGAAGCGCAAGATAAAAATATATCATATATCGTAGAAATAGTACTAGAACATCTTGTAGCCCCACTACACAGGGACTCAAACGGTGTTAGGTCCCTATGTAGTAGAGTCATTTTAGAAAGATGTCTGTGATAGTGTTGAAGCTGGAAATAATGGAACTACTGACCAGCATATTTGCGTTCATTGTTCATTATCTTATTAAGTGGCAGGAGTCCTTCTGATGACAGGGCTTGTATGATCGGAGATGGGGTCTGCCTTATCCATCTTAGAAACCTATCTGGTAACATACCTGGTGAAAATTCGTGATTACCCATTATTGGGGTGAGTGGACCTGGTATTGAGGAAACACCCCATCTTCTTACCGTCCTATCCCAAACTTTTAATAAGCCCTGGATCAAAGGTGGGAGTGTTTGTCCCAATAAACGCAGTTTGGGTATGGTGCATTGAAGAGAGACCAGCGTAGACTCTATTATTTGCTGTTCTATGGTTATAGTTTTGTGCTCCCAGAGTGGATCCAGTCCATTATTCTAGCCAATACTGAAGCTATATAATATAGTTCCATCTGTGGTAATCCAGCTCCCCCTCAGGTTGCGCTTTACCAAAATATCATATTGCAATCTTGCCGATGAATTCCGCCAAAAATAGCGAAGTAAACTTGATCTTAGTATTCCAAAAAAGGTCCGGGGCAGATTTATAGGCAACGTTTGATATAGATATAGAAAACGCAGTAAAATATCAATCTTGTATATTGTCATTCTCCCTAACCATGAGCGCTTCCCATTAGCCAAAAGCTGCAATCTTTTAATTGTAGAATTGAGTAAGGGGAGATAATTGACCTCATACAGTTTTTCCTCTTGAGAAGTAATATTCACTCCTAAATATTTAAGAGCTTGTGACTCCCATTGAAAGGGAAAGTTATTTTCTAACATTTCTTTATCCGTTACTGATAATGTGATGTTCAGGCAGCGGGATTTTGCGACATTTGTGTTAAAGTTGCTATAAAGACCAAATTGTTCTAATTCATAGATAATATTCGGGAAACCTATTATTGGGTTGGATACATATAGAAGTAGATCTTCTGCGAAAATACTCAGTTTATATGAGTTTTTGCCCACCTCAATCCCCTGAATTGAGGGATTTGACCGGAGGGCAACCGCTAGATATTCCATGGCCAGAATATACAAATATGATGACAGTGGGCAACCCTGGCGTGTCCCATTCGAGATTTTCACAGGTAAAGATAATGTCCCGTTCGCTTTTATTCTTGCTGACTGAGCTGAGTAAAGGGCCATTATTTTTTGTATAAACTCTCCTGGAAGTCCTATTTGATCCAATAATGCTACCATAAACTTCCAATCTAAACGATCAAACGCCTTCTCAGCGTCTAAGGCTAACAGACAGAGCGAACTCTTATGCCGCGTACAGACGGTCGTTTTTTTGTGATGAAAAAAAAACGACGTTTTATGTGATGTAAAAAACGACGTTTTTGAAACTTCATTTTCAAAAACGACGTAGCATACAGACCATCGTTTTTTGAAAAATCTCTAGCAATGCGCGCTGATGTCCATCACGTACGACGGGACTATAAAGGGTAATTTCCATGCGGAAGACGGCCTCTTTTGCTGATATCGTGTTGCTGCGTGTTAGTAAAAGTTTGGTGAGAGACGATTCGCGCTTTTCAGTGTTTGTGCTTTAAATTTCGTTTTCTGTCGTACAGTTTGTGTATTTGTAGTCGGATCTGTGATACAGTGCTTGTATTCAGGACGTATTTGTTTTGCAAGTGCGTTCTTGTGTGCACGTTGCTGTTTTGCAGGTCGTTCTTCAGAGGCCTTTCTGTACTTCAGGGCGTAATTTGGAGTCCGATCTGATTTGACGACCGTTTTTCTAGCCATGTTGCGGGTACGTTCTCGTCGCCGAGATTGTGCTGTGCATGTTGTTATGATGTGTGCTGCATCCCATCTCCGGTCCTTGAGGAGGGCGAGAAGGACTTTGTGGGCCAAGAACTGGTTTCTTTGCAGGGACCAGTTCTCTCATATGCCTCTGCTGCGGGAGATCCAAGAAAATAACCCTGATGATTTCAGGAATTTTCTTTGGATGTCTGATCCCGTATTCCAGCAGCTTTTGGCTTCGGTGTCGCCATATATCACCAGGCAGGACACCAATATGCGGGAAGCCATAACTGCTGAGCAGCGGCTAGTTGCTACGTTGCAATACCTTGCAACAGGGAGAAGTCTTCAGGACTTGAAGTTCTCTACGGGCATCTCCCCCCAGTCTCTGGGCGTCATAATCCCGGAGACGTGTTCTGCCATAATCCAGGTTTTGCAGGAGGACTATATTAAGGTAAGTTCTGTCCTTTAAATGCATAAACTATGCTAATCTTTAATTTTTTTTAAACAGTCCCTAATTAACCTTTTTTTAATAATATGCTGGGAATGTTACCTTTGTCTCCATGCATGCTTTTTTTTTTTTGGTCCTACATGCATCTTTTATATAGCCAACATGTCCATGTTGTGTTATTTTGTTAGTGGCAAACCCACCTAGCTTAGTCCCTATATCTCCCTTGATTTTTCCCCTCAATTGTAGTGCACGACCAAACCAACCCCCCCCCCATGTTATTTTTGTAACTGTCTAATTTCATTAATTTGATGTTAAACCAGCAATTTTTGTAGGTCACAAACTCATCTTGGGGGGGGTCCCCCATCACACTTTTATGTTAATTTTTCTGACCATGAGAGGGTGTGATTAATCTGCTTAGTGATCCCTTAATATTGTTGTTTTTACAATAATACCTGAACTAATTTTTTTATTTTTAGGATCCAATAATCTTTGGTGATATTCTGTTAGTAATGTACTATCTTACAATTTTTTATGCTTTATTTACAGTTCCCCACAACACCACAGGAATGGCAGACTGTGGCAGCGGACTTCTCTCAGCGATGGAATTTTCCAAACTGTGGAGGAGCTATTGATGGCAAGCACGTCCGCATCGTGCCACCACCCCATTCTGGATCCCATTATTTCAACTACAAAGGGTTCCACAGTGTCGTACTGATGGCGGTGGTGTCTGCCAATTATGACTTTCTTTATGTTGATGTGGGGAAAAATGGGCGGATGTCAGACGGCGGGGTCTTTGCCGAGACCGAGTTTGGCCAACGGCTTCAGGCGGAGGACCTTGCATTGCCACGTGCGGAGGATAATGAAGAGGGGCTGCCCTTCGTTTTTATTGGTGATGAGGCGTTTGCCTTGGGTCCCCACCTCATGAGGCCATTTCCCCAACGTGCCCTCACCCCTGAGAGGAGGGTCTTTAATTATAGGCTGGCCAGAGCCAGAAGAGTGGTTGAAAATGCGTTTGGCATCATGGTCAGTCGATTTCGCCTGTTTTTAACCGCCATAAACATGGCAGAATATAAGTGGAACAATATTATTTTATGTTGTTGTATATTACATAACTTTCTACGAAGACATTCTTCAAATTATTTGACATTATTGCCTGATGAGGCAGTTGATGTCCCAGAGGCGGCCCATGAGGCAGGCCATCCAGGCTTGGCCCCCCGAAACGCACGTGCAGTGCGCCAGGCCTATGTTGACTATTATATGGGTAGGGGGGCCATTCCAATGCCTGATCTTGGGTGAATGAACCTAATAATTATTTTCTGCAAGAAACATTCTAATGTTTTTTTTTATTCTTTTGAATGTTTGTGTATTTTCTTTGTCTCCTAGGTTATCATAGTTGCATGTGTTTTGGATGGACTAAATATCCTTCCTTGTTAGATGTTCCCAGCATAAATTTAAAATTTTTAGGTTTAATGTCAGCATTGATCGAAAATAACAAGCCACAAAATTTTTGATCTCCATTATTTTTATTTTCCAACTTTTGTGAACCAAATTTTTCCTTCTCACATATCTACATGTATTTTGTTGTTGGTCCAACAAGTAAAATCACATTTTTTTTTGTTTTTTTAATATTAAATCATGTAAAATCAAATTTTTTTGTTTTTTTTGTTTTTTTTATATTAAATAATCATGTAAAATCAAATTTTTTTGTTTTTTTTATATTCAATAATCATGTAAAATCACATTTTTTTGTTTTTTTGTTTTTTTTTATATTAAATAATCATGTAAAATCACATTTTTTAGTTTTTTTTATATTAAATAATCATGTAAAATCAAATTTTTTTGTTTTTTTTTCGATTAAATAATCAGGTAAAATCAAATTTTTTTGTTTTTTTGTTTTTTTTTCGATTAAATAATCAGGTAAAATCAAATTTTTTTTTTAATAAATAATCAGGTAAAATCACATTTTTTGGGGGGTTGTTAAGCTCGTTTTTTAGGACAAAAAATTTGAAAAACTAAAAATGGTTCAAGAATATCCCAAAACAAAAAAACTATTCACACCCTACCCAAAACATCTAGGAGATTTTTCAACTGGACCTCAACACTTTTTGCATTTTTAATTATTTTCCGGGCTGCTATCTGGAGGTCTTCATTCTTTTCCCGGCAGGACCAAATTTCTGCAATGAGGAGCTGGGCAGTGTCCTTGTTAAGTGAAGACCCAGCACGACTTGCTCCTGAAATGTGCAAGCAAACCATGTATTACAAATATGTTTCTCCTACATCTACATTACCTGTGTATCTTTCGTATATATGATACTTTACCAGATGTGGTGGCAGCTTCCCCTTCATCAAGATCCCTCGGGGGTGTGGCTTGCGAACTTGCGTCCTGCCTTGATGCTTCCTTTCGCCCTACGAGATTGAAGAAAGGGAAAACAGAATGGTAAAATTTTAGAGGGATGAAACTTTAAATCACAATTTTAAACCAAAGAAATCCCTATGTGTATAATCCTCTGCTGAGTACACTGTCCTTTCCTGACTGACTCCATGGCAGCCTACGTGTGGGTTAATCCCGCCTCCTCTCCAATGTGATAGGACCCCATACCCATAAAAGTTAACTCACCAATAGACTCAGTGTTCCTTTTTTTTCCTCCTCCATGGATCAAAATCGTTTTCTTCAAGGAATGGAAAAGAGCACACTTTAAGCGGTGCAGCTCGGATCCCAGCCATGGGCGGGTGGTGAGCTTCCCAGCACACTTGGTTGTGGCTGTGGCATGTGCTGAAGACTTCTAGGATCGGCTGGCAAGGTCCCTTTCTATATATATTTCCTCCATGGCAGTCGCTTATTCGTGCCTCTGTGTTGTTTGTGTTGTGTGTGTATGGCGGCTGGAGCGCCTCTGCGTTCCAGCACGCCTGTGACTTCCTGATTCCCCATCGCTAGTGCCCCGCGCATGCGCCGTATCCATCCTCAGAGCGAGGCTTGGTCGCGCATGCGCAGTCCGTCGATTCCCGCGGCGGCCGCGCAGGCGCCGTGGGATTGCGTTCCACTGCGCAGGCGCGTTCGTGGAGGACGCGTGACGTCACCGGCGGGTGATTTAAAATCAGCTGCTCGCCTATGATCATTGGGTCTCCCTTCAGGCGAGCAGCTGAGTGTCTGGGTGTTTCCCTTCTGGTTGCCAGGTCAGTGAGTGTTGCTTCTGGCTTATTGATTTTACCATGCTCCTATTTTTTGCCTATATTTATCTGCATGTATTTAATTATTTAATTATTTAAATCACTATGTAAACTTAATTGATTTGTCTTAATGAATTTTATTTAGTTGATTATATATTTATTTATTTATTTAAAAAAAAAAAAAAAAAAAACAGCAGCAGAGAATTTCTTCTTAAGGGGACAGCACACTTTTATTTAATGTATTTTTATTCGGCACCATAGGTTTCTTGTTGATCCTGAATTACCATCCACTGTACGCAGGTCCAGAGTAATTATGGACCAGTCACCGTCCACAGGCGGCCAGCCCTCACGCACAAGGTATGTGCGGGAAAGGGTTCGGGTTCGGGGCTGCTAGTCACATTTTCATGTGTATTGACAGTTTCCTCCCTAAATGTTTTTTATTTAGCCCTTCCAATCCAGAACCGGAAGACCTTGCCAGTCCGCAACGCACTTCTTCTTCCTCAAAGTCGAGGTCCAAGCGTAGATCTCCATCTACTTCTTCCCACCGGAGGAGAAGATCACATTCCTCCTCAAGACACCGCTCCCACCGCCATGAAAGTCGCTCTGATCGCAGAGCCTGCTGGGGATGTGACACTCGTGTCCCTGAGGGCAAATCATTATGCGACCGATGCTACGCCCATGCGGTTAGGGAAAAAGAGACTGAAGGTCATCGCATCGAGTCTCTGGTGGAACGTGTGGTTCAACGAACTCTAAGAGAGAACATGCCCCACACGCAGATTCAGACCAACACTGACGGGTCTGCTTCTCCAAACTTGGAGATCCTAGAGGATCCAGGTCCTTCCCGGCCTCAAGCCTCCACTCCGGCTTTTCCTGAGGGTGACCTAGAGAGTGATGAAGAAGGCTTAGAATTTGACTTCGCGCAGGTGACGCCACTCGTCAAAGCGATTAAGGAGGCTCTCTTATGGGAGGAACAACCTGCTTCTCCAGCCAAGCAGAAAAAATACTTTAAGCGCTTGGGAAAAGAACGCCCTACGTTCCCGTTTCTATCCGAACTGAAGGGTATCTTTGAAGAGGAATGGAGCAAGGTGGACAGAAAATCTTCCATGGCTAACAAAGCCTCAAGGCTCTATCCCTTCAAGCAGGAGGAGGTCAAACATTTGGAAAATGTTCCTCTGGTAGATGCGGCAGTAACGAGACTGGCTAAACATGTCACTTTACCTATTGCTGACTCCGTCTCTTTCAAAGATGGCCTGGACAGAAGAATGGACCAGGACCTCAGAAGAATTTATGGCCTTGCGGGCACAGCGTGCAAACCGGCTCTAGCTTTAGCGGCATTATCAAAGGCCATGGAAGCCTGGACGGAAAATGTCGATTCTTTCCTCAAAGGCGTCTCTGAAGAACTAGCCAAGAACTCAGCCACGGCAGAGTTAAAACTGGCGGTCGCATTCCTGGGCGAAGCCTCCGTTGACTTAATCCGCCTGTTAGCCAGGATTATGCTTTCTTCTGTGACCGCGAAACGGGCCCTCTGGCTACGCCCCTGGGTTGCTGACCCATCTTCGAAGCAGAACTGGTGCAAGATTCCCTTTGAAGGATCAACCCTGTTTGGCAACAAGCTAGATGATGCCATTTCCAAAGTCACGGGCGGCAAGTCTGGTTTCCTTCCTCAGGACAAGCGCCAATCGGGAAGAAAAATGCCTCAATTCCGGCGATACAGCCCGGACCGCGCTAGGGAAGCTCGCGCTTACAGGCCTGGTGGAAACTACAGAAGGAATTGGAGCAGAGGTAGAGGCTCCTACCGGAGACCTACTCCAACTACTCAGGCGTCAACTGGACGCGACAAGGGGAAATCTTTTTGAGACAACGCCCGCCCAAGCGGATCGTGTGGGAGCTCGTCTACTCCTTTATCGGCACGTCTGGGCGGCCTCAATCAAGGACTTTTGGGTCATCAAGACCGTGACCTCAGGACACACATGGTCCTTTTCCAGTCCTCCCTGTCCAAAGTTCATCTCCACCCTTCTTCCAGGGTCACTGGAGCAGAAACAGGTCCTTCTAGACTACATTCACCTCCTGAAGATTCAAGGAGCAGTGGTACACGTCCCAAAAGACGAACAGTTTCTTGGGGTGTACTCCCCTCTCTTCTTAGTACAAAAGAAGAACGGTACCTGGCGCCCAGTCATAGACTTGACATATTTGAACAAATTTATAACACACAAAAAGTTCAAAATGGAAACTCTATCAACCATCCAACAAGCAATACAGCCAGGCGACTGGATGATTTCCGTGGACCTAAAGGATGCCTATTTCCACGTCCCAATAGCAGCAGAGCTGCACAAGTACCTCAGGTTCTATGTCAACCAGGAACACCTCCAGTTCGTGTGCCTACCCTTTGGCCTAACAACATCCCCACGGGTCTTCACCAAAGTTCTTTTGGCACTGGTAGCTCTCATCAGGCTGAAGAAGATTCGTCTGTATCATTATCTGGACGACCTCCTGGTCCTGTCCCAAGACAAGACCCTTCTCTTGGCACAGAGGGATCAGGTCATCTCGACCTTATCCGAATTCGGGTGGCTCCTGAACCTGGCAAAAAGCCATCTAGAGCCAACTCAGTGTCTAACCTATCTGGGAGCTCAATTCGACACAGTAAGGAAGACCATCTCTCTACCAGCAGAGAAGATTCCGGTAATTCAGGAGAGGATTTCCCGGGCCTTGAGTACTCGCCACCTAAGAGCTCATCAATGCTTGAAGATCATTGGGACAATGGTATCCACAACACCGATGGTGAAATGGGCTCTATGGAGGCTACGTCCCTTCCAATCCGGCTTTCTCAGGCAGTGGAAGTCAGGGAGCATGAGTCAACGGATCCACATTTCCACGTCAATGAGGGGCAGCCTCTTCTGGTGGCTTCAACCGAAGAATCTGCTGAATTGTCACTCCATCGCTCCAGTTTCGTGGGTCACAGTGACGACAGATGCCAGTGGCTCCGGTTGGGGGGCCTTATGCGGCACAAGCATGGCGCAAGGCAGGTGGGACGCTCGCCTCCACAATCCAGGCTCGAACACCCTGGAGCTTCGAGCGGCCTGGTGTGCCCTACAGTCCTTTTCACAACTGCTGAAGGGAAAGTCAGTAATTCTAAGGATGGAAAACACCACAGCAGTATCATATGTCAAAAGACAAGGCGGGACTCGGAGCTCATCCCTTCTCCAGGAAGTAGAGCCCATTATGAAATGGGCCCAAGTGAACCTGGTCAACCTGACGGCTGTTTTCATTCCAGGCATTCAGAACTCCCAAGCGGATTTCCTGTCACGAACTCAGGTGGACGTCAACGAATGGTCTCTCCACGACCAGTCTTTCCGTTGGATATTATCACTGGGAGTCAATCCCCAAGTGGATCTCTTTGCCTCCCCGAACAACGCCAAATTGAAGAATTTCTACACGAGGGGTTACTACAGCCAGGCAATCGGGACAGATGCCCTAACGGATCGATGGTGGTTTCAGAGGGCGTACGCCTTTCCCCCGATCCCAATAATTCTAAAATTCCTGAAGAGACTTCTAGCGGAAGAAGTGGAAATCACAATGGTGGCTCCATACTGGCCGAACAGGCCTTGGTTCCCTCTGTTGGTCCAGCTGAGTCTTCAGGACCCAATTCCAATACCATGCAGACCAGACCTTCTCTCCCAGGGGACACTCCTCCATCCCTGTCCGGCACAAATGAAACTAGCGGTCTGGTTCTTGAAAGGGAAAGGCTAGAATCCCTTGGCTGCGCCTCTCGGGTGATCTCTACCCTTATGAGCTCAAGGAAAGGAAGCACAAATAAAGTGTACGGTAGAATTTGGTCTAAGTTTGTGGAATTTTCTTTAACCGCGGGCAGTTCCTTCAAGAACCCAGAAATCCAAAACATCCTGAGCTTTCTTCAATCAGGGCTAGACCTACCCCTGTCTGTAAGTTCTCTAAGAGTTCAAATCTCAGCACTTTCAGCCTTTTCTGGAATCCCTTGGGCAACTCATCCACTAATCAAACAATTTTTTCGTGGAGCCTCAAGATTGAGACCTCTGAGGAAGCCAAGATTCCCCAAATGGGATCTCCCGTTAGTACTTGACTTTTTGAATGGACTTAGTATGTCGGGACCTTCCCCGTCCTCATTGAAGAACTTTTCAGCCAAAGTAGCCTTTTTGGTAGCTATCACCTCGGCCAAGAGAGTGTCCGAGATCGGTTTTTTGGGTCACAAGGAGCCATTTCTCACCTTTTTTCCAGACAGAGTGGTTCTGATACCTATGCTGGGCTCCAAACCGAAGGTCTTGTCGGTTTTCCATGAGAATCAGGAAGTAGTTCTCCCTACCTTTAAAAACCCGGATTCTGATGAGACTCACCCTCTGGATATGGGCAAGATACTCACTGAATATCTTCAAATTACATCCACATTCAGACGTTCTGATCACCTGTTCATCCTGCATTCAGGCAAGAACAAAGGGAAGAAGGCATCTTCAAGAACAATCGCATCCTGGATCGTCCAAACGATACAACAGGCTTATTGTGCAAAGGGCTTGGCTCCTCCGCAGGCGGTAACAGCTCACTCCACGAGAGGGATGGCAGCTTCCTGGGCAGCAGCCCGTCATGTGGCGCCAGATGTTATTTGTAGAGCGGCCTCTTGGTCTTCTATAAACACCTTTATGTCCCATTACTGTGTTGAACCTGCAGCACTGTCTTCTGTAAATTTTGGTTTATCAGTCTTGTCGGCTGACGGGACAAATTAAATATATTTCTGTTCAGCATACCCACCCGTGTGTTGGCTAGTTATTTCCCACACGTAGGCTGCCATGGAGTCAGTCAGGAAAAAGGAAAATTTATTATCATACTTACCGTAATTTTCCTTTCCTGATAGACTCCATGGCAGACGGAGTTCCCACCCTGAAATTATGGAGTCGGGATAGTTACGGAACACTGAGTCTATTGGTGAGTTAACTTTTATGGGTATGGGGTCCTATCACATTGGAGAGGAGGCGGGATTAACCCACACGTAGGCTGCCATGGAGTCTATCAGGAAAGGAAAATTACGGTAAGTATGATAATAAATTTTCCTTTTTTTGTGCATATTTTAGATATAAATTATTAAGATCTAATTAGGTAAACATCTACATAAATGTTTACAAATTGATGTCACATTCAACCCCAAAATTTTGTGTAAAGTGGAATATTTGGGAACACAGGAACTGGTCGTATGAGTCGTCGTTCGTTCTAACATAAATCAGACAAATACGTTTTTATTTGTGGCTGATACAGTGATTGCACTCCAATTTGTCCATGTGAACTAGGCATGTTGCAATTTATCGGGAAGATCGTCGTTTAATATTAGCTAAATTAACGAATGAACGACAACTCATACGACAAATTATTGTGCCCACACAAATACATTTCAACCTGAAGGGAAAAGCACATGGCACAAAGAACAAACACCTAAAATTACGGCACATAAAATGAACTTACTTTTTGCTCTAATCAATCTTTTTATTTCCTGAAGTTGCTTTGGCTCTCTTTTTTTCAGGTCTGACCACCTCTTTCTTATTTGTTCTTTAGACCTGCGTTCTCCAAATTTCTGCCGGAGCCTTCTAATTACTTTAGCCGTAATGTCCGCCTTCACCTTATTGGGGTGCAGGTAAGGCCCGTGCTTCCCATCATAGTCCTCATTAGTGAAGATGGTGACCATCGCGACCATCTCGCGATTGCCATGTTTTTGGCCTTGTACCTCCGCCTGGATCTTCCTGTTGCCTGGGCCTGGCCTACCTCATGGCTTGAGCCTGACATATTTCGCTGCATGTCTTCAACCACCATAAATCACACCCACAAAAAAAGATCGAGAAAGGGGCGTGTAAAGGACGAGACGGAACGTCAGGGGCGGGGTATTGTGCGTTGCGTCACACGTGCGCAGTGTTTAAAGGGATCCGACGTCATTGAAAGCAACGTACACAGTCTGTGGAAGAAGGCGGAAGTAAACGATCGGTAAATACGACGGTACGTAACTATATTTTTGACATTTCTATTAGTGAAGAGTGGATCAGTTTGTGGCCTAGAAGATATGGTGTAAAACAGGGAAATGCAATTATCGGACCTCCAGCTGGTGCGGAACTACAAGTCCCATGATGCATAGCGAGACTCTGACAGCCACAAGCATGACACCCAGAGGCAGAGGCATGATGGGACTTGTAGTTTTGCAACAGCTGGAGGTCCACTAATTGCAGATCCCTGGGGTAAAAGCTTGTTGTAGTAGTAGTGGCTTTACTGACACTAGGTTTTTTTTGCAAATTTTTACATACAGAAATAATGGACCCCTTCAAGAACCCAGAATTCTTCTCGGACTTTATCCAACGCTGGAAAGAACTTCCTGTGCTCTGGCAAACAAAAAACAAAATAAATAAAAACAAAAATGCCAGGAAGCAAGCACTGGAGACCCTGCTTGCATTTGTTAGCCCAAGGCTCCCACACGCAACAACTGACACTGTCAAAAATAAAATAAATGCGATTAGGGGCACCTACAGGACCCAACGGTCACTAGTCCTGGCCTCTATGAGATCTGGAGCTGCAGCTGACAGCATCTACCAAACCAACCTGTGGTACTATAGTCAGATGCAGTTCATTGATGACCAACTCGAAACCCGGGCATACGTGTCTACCCTTCCCCCAAGGAATCGGTCCAGTGTTCCCTGCAGCCAAGAGCAGGCTACATCAGATGAAGATCAAGACTTCATGGAGGACACAGATTGTGACCCATGGAGCCAGGTATTGCATTTTAATACTAATTAATGAAATGCAAAGTATAATAATGCTTAGAAATGTAGGTTACAAGTGGTCTAAAATGTATCTGAGTTGGCAAAACATTGT
Organism: Rana temporaria; assembly: GCF_905171775.1. NCBI lineage: Eukaryota > Metazoa > Chordata > Amphibia > Anura > Ranidae > Rana > Rana temporaria. Next base: position 207,934,649 of record NC_053492.1, on the reverse strand, counting down.
TAAAATATCAATAGCCAATACGGGCAAAACAGAATGGGGACAAGATACATAAATGCAGAGGTCATAATGATTGTGGGTAATTTTATGTTACGCCATTAGGGGGGTAAACGCTAGACACCTGGAAGGGGTCACAGATATCTAACAAAGTTTGGGTTAATTATCATTTTGCCAAACCAAAAATTAGAAAACAGACATTCCTAGTTTTGAGAAAGGCACCCTACTTAGCAGGTTCAGTCAGCATCAAACACCCCCCCCTCCACACAACTCCAGGGGGCAAATATCTGAAGCTGGGTAAGGGGCCACATAATTAGGGATGGCGGGCCTCATTTAAATATATTTCCGCATTCACTTCGCATATGTCATGATCTGTAAAATGTGTGTGATTAATGAAGACAAAAAATAAAATAAGATCCTTTTTTTTTAGCCACAGACAGAGCAAAGCCAGGAGGAGGCAGGCCCCACAGGGAGCCAGGGTGAGGCAGAGGCCACTCAGAGCCAGGAGGTGGCAGGCCCAACAAGGAGACAGGGTGAGGCAGAGGCCACTCGGAGCCAGGAGGTGGCAGACCCCAGTGGGATACAGGAGTCCCGCAGGCGGGATTTCATCTCCCAGTTCCTTTTTTTTCGCGTTCCAGGAAAAAGGACAAGGAGACTGATGCAAATGGAGGAGGAGACCCAGGCCATGCTCCGTCAAGCAACTGCGGCCATCAGAGAACAACCGTCTGAAGAAGAGGGATTCGCAGCGCTCATCGCAGCCAAGCTAAAAAATCTAGAGCGGGCCCAGCGTGTGCGCTGCAAATACATCATCTTCAAGGCCATAAGCATGGCCTCACTGGGCAACCTAAATGACAATATTGATCTTGGGCTGATTGCCACTCCTGTCCTCTCTGCTCTTCCTGCTCCTGCTCCTTCTCCTGCTCCTTCTCCTGATCCTTCTCCTGCTCCTGATCCTTCTCCTCCTCTTCCTGAGCCTGCTCTGGTTCCTGCCACAAACTTGGCTCATGAAACCCAGCCCCCGAGGAGGCAGACTGCAGGGAAGGCTGCAGGGAAGGCTGCAGGGAAGGCTGCAGGGAAGACTGCAGGGAAGGCTGCAGGGAAGACTGCAGGGAAGACTGAACCAAAGAAGAAGAAGTGAGGAGATGGTGCCCCTAATCCCAAAACATTGGCATTGCCAGCCTTGATTATTTGCTTGGTGGACCCTTGCCTTGAAAAATCCAAGCAGGGTCTCCTTTACTTTATTCCTGGCTTCTTTTTTTTTTTTTATATATTTTTGTTTGCCAGATGTGTTTAAGTTTATTTTATTGATTTTATACAGGAATAAATGTATTTGTTGGTTCGGCTAAAAATTTAACATGTGTATTTTTTTCAAATATATAGAGATCATTAGTGAGGAGGCAAACACATTTCAAAACAAAAAGCAAAACAAACATTAACAAGGGACAACAACCTCCTTGTGGGTAATTAGCCAAAAAATATATTATGTTGTTGTGGTCACTTCACACACTCCAAAATAACAAACATTAAAAATGGTATTCATTTGCTCAAATACATTAAACAACCCAAAAAAAAAATAAGGGACATGGAGATGTGCATAAACTAAAAAAAAAAAAAAAAATTAAAAACAAAAAAGGTTGTCAGAACTATGTAACAAGATGAGCCACAGACTGCAGGCAGACTGCAGGGAAGGCTGCAGGGAAGGCTGCAGGGAAGACTGCAGGGAAGGCTGCAGGGAAGACTGCAGGGAAGACTGAACCAAAGAAGAAGAAGTGAGGAGATGGTGCCCCTAATCCCAAAACATTGGCATTGCCAGCCTTGATTATTTGCTTGGTGGACCCTTGCCTTGAAAAATCCAAGCAGGGTCTCCTTTACTTTATTCCTGGCTTCTTTTTTTTTTTTTTTTTTTTTTTTTGTTTGCCAGATGTGTTTAAGTTTATTTTATTGATTTTATACAGGAATAAATGTATTTGTTGGTTCGGCTAAAAATTTAACATGTGTATTTTTTTCAAATATATAGAGATCATTAGTGAGGAGGCAAACACATTTCAAAACAAAAAGCAAAACAAACATTAACAAGGGACAACAACCTCCTTGTGGGTAATTAGCCAAAAAATATATTATGTTGTTGTGGTCACTTCACACACTCCAAAATAACAAACATTAAAAATGGTATTCATTTGCTCAAATACATTAAACAACCCAAAAAAAAAAATAAGGGACATGGAGATGTGCATAAACTAAAAAAAAAAAAAAATTTAAAAACAAAAAAGGTTGTCAGAACTATGTAACAAGATGAGCCACAACAAACTAGGATTTTAGTGTAGCATTTAAATGCATTGTGTCAAATGCTGCGCAGTCTTTTCTTCATCACTATTAAAACGAACGAATGTGCTGAAGCCATTCTGGACAGTAGTTTTACCACAACAAGCGCTCCCGTATCAGAAATTGCTTCTGAGCAGGTGCGGGTTTAAAACGTTGTTTTCAACGTCGTTTTGCCCACACACTATCATTTTAATTGACACATAAAACGACGTTTTGAAAAACGACACAAAAAATTCGAGCATGTTCGAATTTTTTTTTTGTCGTTTTTCTCAAGACATAAAACGAAGTTTTCCCCACACACGGTCATTTTAAATGACGTTTTACAAAACGTCGTTTTTTTCCATCGCAAAAAACGACCGTCTGTACGCGGCATTAGATCTCCGTGCATGGTGTATCAAAAGGCTGGTCTTCAGAATATTATCCCGAGCTTCCCTCTTTGGTACAAAGGGGCATGCAGCAAACAAAAGGCAGCTTAAGGAATATATGGCCAATAAACAGTGAATGCTTCACTTTAAGAACTTCAAATCTAAACAAAAGGTCCTATCGGCATCAGATTAAAAAAAAAGAAATGAAAACCCCAAAATACTACCCCGAAACAAAAGCCCATATTTTTTGTGGGCTTAGCAGCAAAAAATAAAATAAAAAAAGTTTTATTTGGATAGGACAGCAGTTAAAAGTGACTGTTGCCCTCAAATCAACCACAAAATAAATAGAAGAAAAAAAACACCCTTTGGGTCTGGTGTGAAAATTAAGGGGAACCCCAAAGCAATTTTTTTTAATTGCGTGGGGGTCCCCCCAAATTCCATACCATGCCCTTCAGGTCTGGTATGGATATTAAGGGGAACCCTGCACCAATTTGTTTTAAACAAAATGGTGTAGGGATCCCCTCAAAATCCATACCAGACCTGTGGTATGGATTTTAGGGAGAACCCTGCTCCAAAATAAAAAAAAATGGCGTAGGGGTCCCCCCAAAAATCCATACCAGACCCTCATCTGAGCACACAACCTGGCAGGCCGCAGGAAAAGAGAGGGGACGAGAGAGCGGCCCCCCTCCTGAACCATACCAGGCCACATGCCCTCAACATGGGGAGGATGCTTTGGGGTCTGACCCCCAAAGCACCTTGTCCTCTTGTTGATGGGGACAAGGGCCTCATCCCCACAACCCTTGCCAGGTGGTTGTGGTGGTCTGCGGAGAAACCCCTGTGCTGTCCGAGGGGGTGGAGCCACCCATTTACGTCACCGGGTGACCCCGCCTTCTGCTATATAACAGCTGTCACGGCGGAAGAAGCATCACTCGGCAGCCGCCTCCCATGGACGTGGAACTGTTGTGGCTTATTTTTTTCAGTCGTCGGCAAAGTGGATTTATATCGCTGGACATTTTTATTTTTTTATTCTTTAATAAAGGACTTGTCCCAAGCTGTCTCTTGTCTTTTTTTTAATTTTTGACACTTTTTTGGTGAAATGGTAGGGGTACAATGTACCGTTACCAATTCACATGGGGGGTCAGGATCTGGAGCTCCCCTTGTTAAAGGGGGCTTCCAGATTCCGATAAGCCCCCCACCCGCAGACCCCCACAACCACCGGGCAAGGGTTGTGGGGATGAGACCCTTGTCCCCATCAACATGGGGACAAGGTGCTTTGGGGGTCAGACCCCAAAGCATCCCTCCCATGTTTAGGGAATGTGGCCTGGTACGGTTTAGGAGGGGGGATGCTTTCTCATCCCCCCTCTTTTCCTGCGGCCTGCTAGGTTGCATGCTTGGATAAGGGTCTGGTATGAATTTTTGGGGGGATCCCTACGCCATTTTTTTATGTGGCGCAGGGTTCCCCTTAATATCCATACCAGACATGAAGAGCCTGGTATGGAATTTGGGGGGACCCCACGCAATTTTTTTTTAATTTTGGTGCCGTTTTTCAATGAGTTTTATCTGTATTGCCGAGACCGCGAGTAGTTTTAAATAACTTTTTTCCTTGAAAATTTCATTTTGCTGCGGGACTGTTCTAAACACAGGGAAAATGCGCCACTTTACGGGCATACTATAGACACCCCCCAAGGCATGAAATTTAAAGGAATAGTTCACTTTTATTGTTTCACTTTAAGCATTATTTAAATCACTGCTCTCAAAAAATGCCAATTTTTAAAACGTGTTCTTGCATTGATAAATGTCCCCTGGAGCAGGAAAAGATTTTTGATAAAGCAGAGTGATGCTCAGTGACACAGGTGGCAGGAGAGGGAGATACTTAGCACATTCATTTTAAAGTAATAGCTTTGCCAGGTAAATTTAGTAGCAACTGTTGTATCTCTGGTTCCGTTATTACTACATTTTGTAAAACATTTTAAAAATGCTTTTGCAACTATGTGTAGACAAGTCCTGGTCATTGTGAAGCAGGGCAATGCTCAGGCCTTGTACACACGACCGTTATACTCGACAAAATCCATCAAGAAACTTGGTGGCAGAGCTTTTTTGCCGAGGAAAACGGTTTTGTGTATGTTTTTTGTAGAGAAAACTGTTGTGGATCTCGATGAGAAAAAAAGAGAACAAGTTCTCTTTTTTCTCTTCGGGAGTCTCAATTTCCTCGTCGTGTTTCTCGTCGGGCTGGTTTTCGACGAGAAACACATTTGTGTGTATGTTTTGAAACCCGCGCATGCTCAGAATAAAGTATGAGACAGGAGCGCACCTTGAGGTAAAAGTAGCGTTCGTAATGGAGATACCACATTTGTCATGCTGTAACAAACTTTTACTTAACACGTAGTAGCATGAAATTAGCAAAAGCAGCCTCAAGGGTTATGCCAGTGGAATCGAACTTCCCCTTTTATAGTGCCGTTGTACGTGTTGTACGTCACCGCGTTTGAAGACGAGATTTTGTCTTGACAGTGTGTACGCAAAGAAAGCTTGTCAAGATTCTCGACAAGCCTGACAAGGAACTCATCGGGGAAAACGATGTTTCTTTTACGACGAGATTCTCGGTCGTGTGTACGAGGCCTCAGACGTTGCCATGAAAATCTTTCTCAGAAAGTCATGAGATATGGCAAGAAGGGCCATATTCATCTTAGGCCTCGTACACACGACAGAGATTCTCGGCAGAATTCGCCGAGAAACTCGGTCAAAACCCGGATTCTGCCGAGAATCTCTGTCGTCTGTACAGTTTTGGCTCGATGGAGCCGCCGAGGAACTCGACGAGAAAATAGAGAACATGTTCTCTATTTTCTCGTTGTCCTCGTTCTTCTATGGGAGAAGCCGGCCCGCCGAGCTCCTCGGCGGCTTCATCCCAAAACTCGACGAGGAACTCGACGTGCCAAGCACGTCGAGTTCCTCTGTCGTGTGTACGGGGCCTCAGGCTATTAGCTGTCAACAACCAGTAACAAAAAGTTGAACTGTGATGCACTGAAGTAAACAAGTAAAAGGTTGGAAATGTGTATTTATGAATCAAATAAAACAAGCTACATTAACAGCCTACAGACACGCAACTAAATAAACAGCTTTTTCAGTAAAATAAGCTATTTATATTGCTTTTATTAATTTTCTCTGAGGTTAAAGAATATCAATGAATACAACAAAATGCACTATAGCAATGTATTAAACTGTGACAGATTCTGATATTCCTTTTGCCAGAATTTTGGACATAAAACAAAAATTAGATCATTATTCCAGAGAACAAAACAAGTTGAGCTGCATATTTCCATTTTTTTAGGCATTAGTATGTCAAACATGAATGATTCACTTCCTTGTACATTTTATCTGCAAAGATTGGTGACAGCCCAAACTAATGAATCTAGATGACCAATTTTGAAATAAATACTGTTATAGAACAGTGAGAAGTAAAACCAATGTAAGACTGGTTTGGACACTGTGCTTCTGTTTTTATAACCTTAGGGTACTTTAACTGCTATGGGGAAAAACTGCAACAAGGAAATTGGACTGCTTCTAATTCACAGCTTGCGGTATATACCCTGATGGAATGATTTCTTTGCTTTTAAATAAACACTTAAGAAACCCTGCCCAATAAATCTTATATTTTATTGTGCCAACTCTGTGGTTCAGTGTAGACATTCTAGTTTTTGCATGGCAAATGAACCGTAGAAAACACTAAGCTCAAAGTGAATGCATTTTGGTTTTGGAGACTAATCATGAGATTGCTCATATTACCTAATAGCCGTCTAGAGCCATATTGATGCTCAAGGCATAAGGCTGCCAATATATCTTCAAAAACTGGTTAACTTTTTGTCTTAATGTGCAAATTTATTCCAACATAAATTAATTCCTGGGCATGTGTCATAGGCGTGCACAGCCTATTGCATTAGGGTGTGCACCTCAAACGAAATCTCAAAAACACGTTCATGTGTGTGTGTGCCTATGTATAGATAGCTATACATTCATATTCTCTCTTGTTCTCTCTCTCTCGTTCTCTCTTTCTCTCTCTCGTTTTCTTTCTCTCTCTCTCGTTTTCTCTTTCTGTCTCTCTCGTTTTCTCTTTCTCTCTCTCTCGTTTTCTTTCTCTCTCTCTCGTTTTCTCTTTCTGTCTCTCTCGTTTTCTCTTTCTCTCTCTCTCTCGTTTTCTCTTTCTCTTTCTCTCGTTCTCTCTTTCTCTCTCTCTCTCTCTCGTTCTCTCTTTCTCTCTCTCTCTCGTTTTCTCTTTCTCTCTCTCTCGTTTTCTCTTTCTCTTTCTCTCGTTTTCTTTTTCTCTCTCTCTCTCGTTTTCTCTTTCTCTCTCTCTCGTTTTCTCTTTCTCTTTCTCTCGTTTTCTCTTTCTCTCGTTTTCTCTTTCTCTTTCTCTCGTTTTCTCTTTCTCTCGCTCTCTCTCGTTTTCTCTTTCTCTCTCTCTCTCTCGTTTTCTCTTTCTCTCTCTCTCGTTTTCTCTTTCTCTTTCTCTCGTTTTCTCTTTCTCTTTCTCTCGTTTTCTCTTTCTCTCTCTCTCGTTTTCTCTTTCTCTCTCTCTCGTTTTCTCTTTCTCTCGTTTTCTCTTTCTCTTTCTCTCGTTTTCTCTTTCTCTCTCTCTCGTTTTCTCTTTCTCTCTCTCTTTTTCTTTTTCTCTCTCTCTCGTTTTCTTTTTCTCTCTCTCTCTTTTTCTTTTTCTCTCTCTCTTTTTCTCTCTCTCTCCACACTCTTATAAATAAATGTTAACAAACATTTTTTAATGTATTAAAACATTTTTCATTTAAAAAAAAATTATCAATGTAAACAAACATGATTTTTTTAACTTATTAATTAAATAATCTTAACATAAACAACGCTTTTAAATAAATCTCTAAATCAAATAAGCAATTTTAAAAACTGAACGGTAAGTAGGATTTTTTTTTTTAATAAGTGTCATGTTTTAATATCCTGAATTGTATTTACTGCTTTAAATAAATTTGTTAGATTCCCCCAGCAACAATAGATCCCCCAATAACAAGACATCTCCACCAGCAGTAATAGACTTCCCCAGCATCAATAGATCACCCAGTGACAATAGAGACTCCATCAGCCAACATCTATAGACACTCCAGCAAATCCCGCCACCCCTTGGCATATAAATTCAGTGCTCGGGGGAATTTTTTTGGAAACACCTGATTAGAGTCATAGGAGTCCAAAAAGGTGAAAAGCATTTGTCCACAGACCATCTACAGTGCTGTCACTCTCACACTTGCTCACCTTGATTAAACAAAACAGGCTGCTTAAAGCCACTCACCTTCCACTGCCGCTAACCAGGCTACTCCGCTGCCTGCTTCTAATGGAGATGAGTCACAAGGCCAGAGGGTAGGGTGACCACATTTCCAAACTGCCATTCAGGGACACCCCCCACCCCCACAAAAAGATGATTTTTGACATTTTTTGCCGACTTTTGGGGCATGGGCGTATAAAATCAGCGGGCCCGTGTGCAAGATTTTGGTGGGACTTTCCTGAAATACAAATGAAAACCTGTGTATCCGGACTAAGGGTCTGTTTTAACCATAGCAATCTGTAGTGTAGTGGTGTCAACTTAACCCCTTTACACTTTGCCTCCTGGCACACACGATCCAAAATCTCCTGATCGCTTACAGCAATCGCAAGCTTTCGCTTAGATGCCGGTAACTGTGAAGGGGGTGCTCAGGGCGTTCACTCTCGGCACAGTGCTACTGATCGCAATTCATTCAAATATGTGACCTCTCTTTGCCAAGGCCCAGGCACAGAGAAGCCGCATATTTGTGTGTGGCCGGTGCCAAGGGGTTAATGACTACCCAAATGCAGGCAACAAATGCAGTGTTTGCCTGCACCAGAATGTATGATCAGCAGTACCATGCGATCCAGTTGCTGTGTGTTTTGTAAAGTAGCGCATGCACAGCTCTTGGTGCAGACCGGCCATTCAAATGAAAGGGCTGAAATCGCACAGCACCTGGAAGGCTTGTGAATTGCAAAGGAACGCACAACATGTTCCTATGTGGTTTGTGGTAAGAACCAGCCCTGAGCCTTGGAGCCCATTGCTGAAAAAAGGTCAGGCACTTGGCTTCACTAACTTGCCTGACAGGGGGGCACTGGCACCTGGAGCAATTGCCCTGAATCTCTAGCAAAGTTTCCAGATGGTACATTTGTCCCCTAAATAGCAGACAGCTTGTCTCTGAAGATGGGGAAGGGGGCAAGTTGTCAAAGAAGAATACTTGCAGTGATTTTGGGGGATAAGAGCATGTTGTATGCTAGGGGCACACTTTAGGAAGGGAGAGAAATTGAGCTGGAAGGAGGGGTTGAATAAAAAATTAATTTCTCTTCCCTCCTAAAGTGCCCCCTAGCACATACAGCATGCTCTTATCCCCCAAAATCACTGCAAGTATTCATCTTTGACCACTTGCCCCCTGTCTCTGTGTCTCCTTCTCCTTCTCCTGCAAGTGCCAAGCATTAAGATTATGTTCTGACCTCAGAGTGCCATCCTCCTGAGTGCTGTGTGTCCATTCTCCTCCCCCTCCTTCCCTCCTGACATCCGAGCCAAGGAGAAGGGGGGGGGCTTCAGTCCGTGAGTGTGTTAGTGTGAGGTGGGCAGGAGGGGGGAGGAAGTGAGAGGGAGACACTCCTTGCAGCTGTGGGAACAGAAACACCCCACAGAAGCAGCAAGCAAGTCACTGGAGTGGAGGCGAGAGAGAGAACCAACAGTGACTCCCCAGCAGCACTAGCGCAGAGGAGGAGGAAGTGAAATCCTCCTCTGCTTGCAATGTGGGCAGTGACGTCACTGGTTGCCAGACGCCAAGCGGCTATAGCAACCAGTGATCAGGAGTAGGTGGAGGAGGTGGGGGCTAATTCCCTCCCTGCTCATTCCTCCCAGGCTCCTACTCAGTACACAGCTGTATTTGCGACTGAGTGACTGTTACACACACTGACATCGTGTATGTTAAAGAGCACAGCAGGGATGATTAGGGTGTGCCTGGGCACACCCGGCACACCCCGTGGGCACGCCTATGGCATGTGTTTTTAGCATGGCTAGTACTGGAGCCGAAGTTTAAAAAAAAGAAAGGAGGAAATCAGACACTTCTAAAGGCTTGCATGTTAAAGCTTGCATGGTAAAGAAGCTATTGGTTTTAGAACAGATTCAGTACAGTGGACCATTTTCAACTGTCTTAGGCCCCGTACACACGAGAGGATCGATCCGCTGAAATTGATCCGCTGACCGGTTTCATCGGATAGATCCCCTGGTGTGTACAATCCAGCGGATCTGTTTCCGCGGATTTTTGTCCCCGGGGATGGATTTCCAGCGGATAAAAATTTCCTAACATGCTAAGAAATCTATCCGCTGGAATCCATTCCAACGGATTGATCCGCTGGTCTGTACAGACTCACCGGATCAATCCGTCCGAATCCATCCCCCGCATGCGTCGTAATGATTCGACGCATGCGTGGAAGTCCTTATATCACAACGTCGCGTACGTCGGCGCGTCATCATCGCGGCGACGGCGCGACACGTCACCGCGGACGGAATTTCGCAGGGATTTTGATCTCCTGGTTAGTACAACCAGGAGATCAAAATCCGCCAGAGGATTTATCTCTCGTGTGGAGGATAAATTCTCTCGTGTGTACTAGGCATTAGAATGTCTCAATTATTTGGAAAATAAAAAAATTATCCCTCAGACCTCACTACAAGTGTGTATTTAGAGCATTTGTAAATGTGCAGGTAAAGAATGAATATGTGTAGGAAATATGTCCAAATGATTATCTGCCTCCTTTTGCAGGGGTAACAAGCATATTGTTCAGTCCTCTAGTCCTCCACAAACTAATTCTTTATTTGGTGAGCCTTCTAGTGCCCCCCCCCCCCCCCCATAGGTTAACATGATTGCCTTTACACCATCATCAAAATTGAGTAAAATACTGCAACCATAATAATATGTTCAAACCTTGATAATACAATGTTCAACAGGGCCAGATTTATTTATTTGTCTGCCTCCCAGGCCAACTGTCTTGTGTTGCCTCTCTTTTATCTTAGTCAATTGACTAGTGTTACTATCACAAAAAAATGATCAAACACCATATCCACACAAGGCATATTGTGAAAGAGTCAGAAAAGGACAGTGACCCCTTATCAGTTGTCAAACAGTAGAAATAAACTGATGCCTTTTTCTGCTAGGAGTTTGGTTCCAGTATATAAAGCACACAGTATCCTATACGACCAATAACAGTTACACAAAGTGTAAAGAGACAGAATCAATGGGGACCCAACTGGACTGAGCTGACAGTCAGGGTATCAGTCTGGAATCTTTTATTATTAGCCCCCGTTCACACCTAGGCGTATATACGCCTGTAGTGCGACGCCACTGCAGCCCCGAGACGCCAGAGGGATGATTTAACATGCACCTCTATGGAGATGGTTCACATCTCCACGCCGAATGCCGTACGCCTGCCGCCTGAAAAAAAGTCCCGGACCTTTTTTTCAGGCGGCTTTCGGCGTTCGGCGTTCTCCATAGAGGGGGTGAAGGCTGCATTCACAATCGCAGCGTTTTGTCGCCGCAAATCGCAGTACAAAACGCCGCTATTTGTCGCCGCAATTCGCGGGACAAAACGCTGCGATTTTGTACGCCGAGGTGTGAATGCAGCCTAAATGAGAACATGTTACTGACAGTCTGCAACTTGCTGTTTGGGTGAATGTGCTTTATGTTGAATCCTACTGCCAGGGCCTATCTTGGTGATGCAAACATTCACTGCTTTAACTACTTCCAGTCCAGCCAATTCGAACATTTCTCTCCTGCATGTAAAAATCATAATTGTTTTCGCTAGAAAAATACTCAGAACCCCAAACAATAATATATATTTTTAACCAAAGGCTCTAGAGCAGGGGTGTCAAACTCAATTTCATTGTGGGCCATATCAGAATTATGATTGCCCTCAAAAGGGCCGGTTGTATCTGTAAGATTAGATGTCCAGCGCATCCCCTCCCCTTATATTAGATGTCAAGAGCCACCCCACCGTCAGAAGTTGAGTCCCCCACTCTCCCTTACATCACAGTGCACCCCCCCTTACCTTATGCTGCTGCTGGGAAAAAGCTGGGCACATTGCTTGAAAGCAGAAAGTAATGGTCTGAAAATAGACTAGAGGAGGGCTGGAGCTCTACTTCAGCTGCAGGAGAGGTGCGAGGGCCACATGAAATGGCTTTGAGGGCTGGATTCGGCCCGTGGACCTTGTGTTTGACACCTGTGCTCTAGAGAATAAAATGGTGGATATTGCAATTTTTCTGAAAAATACACACTTTATTGAATTGTAATGCAAAAAAACACTAATATAACCCAAATTATAGGGTAAAATATAAAAAAGATGATGTCATGATGAGTAATCAGATACCTAACATGTCACACTTTAAAATTGTGAAATGGCATCAAACTATAGTACTTAAAAATCTCCAAAGGCAACTCTTTAAAAATGTTTACAGGTTACCAGTTTAGCGTTACAGAGGAATTCTAGCGCAAAAATTATTGCTCTCGCTATAATATTTGCGGCAATACCTCACGTGTGGTGCGAACACCATTTACATATGCGGGCGTAACCTACGTATGTGTCCGCTACTGCGTGCGAGCACAGGGGTAGAGAGATGTTAAAAACATTTTTTATTATAATTTCTTTTTATGGAAGATGGAAAAGATAAAAAACAAAGCAGGCAAGACACAGCGAACAGGAGGAACAACACAAACAGGAACTACTCATGTTTTAATAATAATATCAAGTTATATGAAATTCACAAGAACATTGGACACTCCTTTATTGATGCCCTGAGGTATCAGAATAATGGTTTATAAATACACATTTTCTCTTTTGCATTTGTATTCTGTAAAAAAAAAAAACTCTACAGGACCAAATATTCACATCATTTATATCAGCATCTATTGGGACCCATTTTACAACAGTTTAAAATGTGAAGCACAAAGTTTACACATACTTCTCTCCACATATATGTGGATGCCTCCACTGGAACATTTTAACATAATGCAGTAGATGCAGTAAAGGAATTATAAAGGCAGACGTTTTTTATTTTTTTATCTTGATGCATTCTATGCATTAAGATAAAAAAAAACTGTTGTGTGTAGCAGCCTCCCCAGCACCCCCAATACTTACCTGAGCCCCAACTCTCTCCAGCAATGTCCATGAATTTCTAAGCTGGTCACTCCTCCTGATTGACTGAGCAGCACTGCCATTGGCTGTCACGGCTGTCAATCAAAGTCAGTCAGCCAATCAGGGGAGAGAGGGGGCAGGGCCAGGTCACGGCTCCATATCTGAATGGACACAAAGAGCTGTGACTCAGCTCCAGTGCCCCCATAGGAAGCTGCTGACTTCAGGGGCACTCAATAGGAGGGAGGGGCCAGGAGTAGCAAAGAGGGACCCGAGAAGAGGAGGATCTGGGCTGCTCTGTGCAAAACCACAGAGGAAGTAAGTATAAGTATGTTGTTTTTTTTTTTTTTTAAACAAGACTTTACAACCACTTTAAGGTAAAAATGTTCTTCCTTTAGAAACACTTTAACCAAAGGGTGATGTAACATTTTTTTCGACAGCTAGATGTCATTAGTCTGATGGCCACCATCATTCAACCCACTTCCTATGAGCCCAGGTCATTCTAGACCAGCTTGGTACTGAACAGTGAAAGCAGTAGCAGCAGCAGCAGCAGCAGCAGCAGCAGCAGCAGCACATTGATGAGTTCATCCCTCTGTCACTATTCTTTCCCCTGCTATTGGCTCTTTGTCAGCACATGACTTCAGATACAGGTACTTACATTGCTTGTATTTGAAAAATAAATGTAATTGTGTTTTAATGATTACATGGCTGCATTAAGTTGTCTTTCATATATGCCTAAAGTTCAGATTTAAATTGAATGTTTAATCAGGTTTTAAAATCTTAACAGACGTCCATGAAATTATTTACATTAGGCTGATCTGTATTTAAGAATATAATTAACTGAAACATTGAAAAAAAATAAGTATATTCCAGTGAGATAGAGTAAATAGCTTGCAATAGGCAGCAAATGAACTGTGTGTGAAGTTCATGAGTAGTCCACTAGAGGACACCCTGTACTCATAGCTTGTCAGAGCACCAACCTCACACATGTACCTAGTCTATTAATATTTCTTTGTAATATATGTATATCTAAAGGCTTTGCTGAGACCATTAAAGGGGAAAACATAATGTTTCAGACTTTAAAGTAAGATTTTCTCTGCACAACTAAAGTATTATCATAGGAGATGATTGTATTTATTGGGTCACTGACCTGAAAAAAATCACAAGAAAAATATATGTTTGGATGCATGCTTATTTTGAATAAGTGACGCATCAATGGTAAGAATAATTATCCTGGAACATATATTATTTAAAAAATTATCAAAGATGACAATTGCCATATTTCACTTTAAAGATGCCCTGTGCATAAATTAGATCAAATGTGAGGGCTAAATTGTATACACTTTTAAGTACTCAACAGGGTTTATTTACTAAAGCTGGAAAGTGCAAAATCTGGGTCACTTCTGTATAGAAACCAATGAGCTTCTTACCTCAGCTTGTTCAATTAAGCTTTGGTAATAAAACCTGGAAGCTCATTGGTTTCTATGCAGAAGTGAGCTTGATTTTGCACTTTCCAGCTTTAGTAAATAAAAACCCATTGTGTACTTAAAAGTGGGGTATGCCTGATACTAGGCTGATAGTAGGCAACATACATAGCCTGCTCCCTTTATGTAGGGCTGCCAGGTACCCAAATCTGTCCTGGGAGCCTACAAAAACCTCTATACCAGTCTTTCTCAAACAGGGTTCTGTGTGACCTTAGGTTTCCTGTAGAGGTTGTTGGGTTTCTTTGAGCAATGAGTAACTTCTGTCTCACAGACGAGTAACCACTGACAACAATAATCCTATTTGTTATGGGGGAATTCTTTCCAAGGACCATAAATATAAGGGCTATTCTTCCAAGTGACCTTTACACTAATATAATGTGAGCTGCAGATAAAATAATTATTAACAGGGGTTCCCTGAGATGGGAAAGTTATTTCAGGGGTTTCTCTATGATAAAACGTTTGGGGAAAACTTCTCTATACAAATTCTAACATTTAGAAAGGGCTTGGCCTTCCCCCCAGCACCCTACCCTGACAATGATCATGTCTGGGGATTGGCCTCACTATATTGTGGAAAGCAACAGATGTATTCTGCAGCTTAAATTATTTTTATTTTATTTCAAGATTCCAGAGTGGTAGGCAACAATGAAAAAGACAGTGGAGTTGATATACTAAACTCAAATAGGCTGTTCCCCAGAGCGTAGTGAATTTCTGTCCTCCTCCTCTTCCCTAAATACCTACCTGAGTCCTCAATCAATTCGGAGTTGTGCACGGCTACATCTTTTATTCCCTCTTTTCCTATTCACACAGGAACTCAGTTAGCAGCAGGAGCCATTAGCTCCTGCTGGTGTCAATTAAATGCTGTAAGGAGGAAGCACGGGCAGGGCCAAGCCATGGCTCGGGAACAAGGAGCAAGCAAGTACACACACAGCTCGGGAGAAAACAAGCACATGTGCCCCCATAGCAAGAGGCTCACTATGGGGGTACATGAAGAGGAGGGTGAGCCAAGATCGCCAGTGGAGGACCCCAGAATAGGAGGATGGGGGAGAGCATATGAGTATAACATGTTTATTATTTTAATTTACATTTTTGTGCCTTTAGTAACACTTGAAGCTCTGCTGACCATTATTCAATCTTGTAGACTCTGATCCAAATTGTTATGTTTCAAAACAAGGTCTCTGTCTCAGCTTGGCTGTGCTGTGGGCTCATTCTGTTGTGCTGGGGTGTTCTTCCCACCCCAGTGCGGAAGATGGCAGCAGTGGAGTCGAGGTTTGGGTGCTCTTCCCCAGCAGCCAATCAGGAGGGTTGAGCCTTGCTGTGCATGCTGGGGGAGGGTATTTATGGGACAGACGCCATTGGTTCTGGTTCTTCTTCGTCCAGTGTGGCACCCACCTTTAGGTTGACCACATCACTGCGCCTCGGCGTTATGGCCTACCTGGCCCAGGGCGTGCATGCCACGCAGTGTTTCTGGTTCCGTGACCATGTTGGTCCGGAGCATTTGAGCAGCGACGGGGACCCAGTAAACGACTGGGTTCCCACCTCTGAGGATCCCAAGCGGTATAGCTGTTCAGTGGGGAGTCCGTCTGAGGAGCGCCAATGAGAGGCTGGCGGTCCAAAAGGATTTAGACAAACCACCGGGGATCAAGGTAGCCGGACACTGAAGGATTGATCACCTGTCAGTCGAAACCTGGGCGACGTTAAGAAGGAGATACAGACGTAATTCACCTAAGGAGGATTGCCTCCGTAACTGCAATCAGAGAGGGCCCGTGGAAGAGGTGTCTCCCTGACGTTCATTCTAAGGAGGGTCTGTGGCAGAGACTTTTCCTCAAAGGTTCGAGCGATTCTCTGGCTGCCAGGTCAGTGAGGTAGGCCTGTCCAGGTACGCTATACCAATTCAAGCAGGAGTGGCGCAGAGAAGTTTTACACTTGGGAGCAGGACTGTTTCCCTATTGCTACGCCTGAATTTGCTATTCTCCTTTCTTCTTTCAACTCTACTTTCCTCACCACAAGTTATTTCTTTTTACCTGGTTGGGTAATAAAGAGCACAGAAAAAGACACTTGTTGTGGACATTCCTTTACTTCTGCTATATGCACCATTCACCATAGGAATTTGGAAGAGCCACGAGGTAAATGTGCCACCCAAAACACTCCGGGGGTAGTGCTACACGTGGAGGCTCGTCCGGGATAGATTGTTACCTCGAATACCTGAATTCAGAAGTTTTATTCTGTCATTAATGCAAGGAATTGTCGTGGTGTTAAACTGTGCCAGAGGGGAAAGAGTTAACGTCGCCATTGAAGTGCGCCTGCAACGTGTGGGAAAAACAACTCAGAGTGGTTGGAGTTACCGACCCCTGCTTGAGACGTAGGGCGAGTTTGGCGCCAAAGGACAGAGTGATTGCCCGCCCACAAGAGAGAGACGTGCAAACATGTCTGTGCCATCAACGCCATTTAAAAGGCTGCGACCCCCAATGTCTATGCCGGGAGTCAACGCGATGTCTGCTACTGCTGGAGTACCCCTGACAGATACCGGAATTCGAATGCGGACCCAGGGGAAGTTCGTCCTGTTTTCCAGTGGCAGCGTGGGGGCCCTCGGACTGTCCTGCCCCCGCTGTTCGGAGCTGGCCGTCCGGATTTTGCATTTTGCTCGGTGCAAGAAGTGCCGGGACTATTTGTTCCAAGTGGAGCCACCGACTGAATCCCCTCAGGAGTACAAGGTACTGTGATCGCTGCTCCGGAGATAGTGACTGTCTAATCTACATTGACTTTGCCATCGGCTGCTACACCGATCGAGTCACCGGAGGTAAGAGATGCTGAAGACAAAAAGTGTGTACCTGTTGTAAAAGCGGATGCCACAATGGAGACATCGGTTACTAATGTGGTCTCTGTTTGGCACGCTGTTGGAAAGATGGGCCCTGTCGGAGTCTCCCACGGCTGTGGTCGAGACCCACCTGCCATTACGCATGACAAGGTCAATACCTTTGCTGGAAAATGTGTGTGTTTGCCTGCTGAGGAGTATGACACTTCTGACCTGGACTCATTATCATTATGGAGATGATAAATGGTTTGAGCCGGAGTTTCCCGAGTCACAGCGGGGTAAAAACTCCCGGGTTGCCAAACCTGCAAACACAAAAGACACTCCAGGGTTGCCGAACCACATGCGGGTGTCCCGCAGCTGACATGGGGAGTTGAGGTGCCAAGCACCAGTGTTACAGAGGTCAACCCCATGCCTGCTCTTTTGCCTGTGTTTAAAAGAGCGCCTGATGCTATTGTCTTGCTAAGACTTGGACCCCCCCGTACCTTGCCGAAACTGTCCCACCTGCAACACATCCTAATGAGTGAGTAACTTGTATAGCGCAACAAATGCGAACTTAATCGCCTCAAGGCGCTTGGCATCCATAGTCGTACCGGTCTTTCAGAAGAGGTGGGTCCAGAGCCGGATTGCAGACAAGGTCAACAAGGCCAGGCCTCGGGGCGGCAGTGGGTGCAGGGGCGGCACTGTGGCTGAGAGGAGAGGACACTTTTACATTCATATTGGGAGTTCCCCCCTGTCATGCGGATGGTGAGAGGAGAAAAAACAGAGGGAAGAGGAGGTGAGATAGTTCTTGGCAGCAGCAACCCCCCTCCCGGTTCTCAATGTAATTTTGTCATTTTCGGCAGCAGCACCCCCCAATGCTCAATGTCATTTTTGGCAGCAACAACCCCCCGCTTCGAAGTGTCCTGCCGAAAAAGTCCCTCGGCGGATAATGTCCCCCCTGTACTGCGCAGGCGGGGCGGCATTGAAGGACCTGGCCTTGGGGCGGCAAAGGGAGTAAATCCGGGCCTGGGTGGGTCTTTCGTTTTTTCCTGAGAATGAGAAAGGTGGCCATGGACTACGGGTGGGAATATCCCTACGTGCCTCCAGCTCTCATGTTCGTAATTGAAGAAAAGAGAGAGGACTGGTACAAGGACGCAATTTGGGAACATTTAAATGTGCCAAGGGCGAGCCATCGGTTTGAAGATTGCTTGAAGGACTGGAGTCCTGGTCGGTACATTTTCAGTGACAGAGTGGTCCTCAAATGTCCCGGAAAAGTGGATCAAGTTTTTTCCATTACCACTACAAATAAGCGAGGGGACATCATCACTTTGCCTGACCCAAGGTTCTACAAGTAGGGGGGATAATAGTTAGTAAGGATAGGGTCCCAACGGCTTTATCATTAGCGGAAAGAAGAAGAGGGAAAAGATTTTTTTTTATTCTCTTGTTCTACTGTTTTGCTCCCACGTGAGCATGGACTGCCTTATTCTGGTAGTGTTCTGCAACTTCTACCACAGCAGAGGGATAATTGTACATAGTTATTTCTCCTTAGCCTTGCAGTCCAAAAAATAAATAAAATGATGATTATTGCTTTATATTTCAGCACTTTGGATGTGTCTCTTTGGAAGGAAAAGAGGTTTCACCTTTTAAATGGGAGAAGGTGCAGCTTCAGTTCCAACCTCAGTGACTGTACATGCATAATTATAGCCAGATTCAGGTAAGTTTACGCCGGCATATCAGTAGATACACCGTCGTAACTCTGAATCAACGCCGGCGTTAATTTAAGCGTATTCTGCAAACCAGATACGCTTAGATTAGGCTAAGATACGAGCGGCGTAAGTCTCCTACGCCGTTGTATCTTAGGGTGCAATTTTCCCGTTAGGTGGCGCTTCCGTTGAGTTCGGCGTAGAATATGTAAATGACTAGATACGCCGATTCACGAACGTACGTGCGCCCGGCGCATTTTTTAATGTCGTTTACGTATGGCTTTTTCCGGCGTGAAGTTATTCCAACAAATAGCTGGCCTAGCCAATGTTAAGTATGGCCGTCGTTCCCGCGTCGAAATTTGAAAATTTTACGTTGTTTGCTTAAGTCGTCCTTGAATGGGGCTGGATGTAATTTACGTTCACGTCGAAACCAATACGTCCTTGCGGCGTACTTTGGAGCAATGCACACTGGGATATGTACATGGACGGCGCATGCGCCATTCGTAAAAAACGTCAATCACGTCGGGTCACCAAACATTAACATAAAACACGCCCCCCCATCCTCATTTGAATTAGGCGCTGAAAGCGGTACCATTATTTGCAAGGAAATTTGGTGTTTTATACTGTTTTATACTGTAGGCCTGTAATTCTTAGGAATAACTCACTTAAATATGTCCAAACAAGAGTCTAGTAGGCATCCCGGGTATGAAATTCTTTTAAAAACCAAATTATAAATTATAATTTTTTTAAATAATTATAAATAATTATAACAAATAATAATATAATTATAATAACAATTATTCAATAATGTAATCAACTCAAAATCACTGAAATGTGCTCAGTTGCAGAATTGTCGCTGTCATTACTTTTATTTTTTTATGACGAATTTCCCCACAAATCGCTATTGCACAATTCTGCAAGTGATTATAATTTATCGCTGTTTTCTAGCTGCTCTAAAAGTATTTTTGACATAAAGGGACACTTTTGGTTGCTATGGACAATCTACAGTTTGCAGGCAGAAAGAACAGTTTTTATTATATAAAAGTACATGTAGGACACTGGGCAGACCACTAGGGACAAGGGGGGGGGGGTGTATTTTTTACATACAGTACTGTAATCTATAAGATTACAGTATACTGTATGTAAGGTGTTTGTTTACCTTTTTGAATTTGGCGGCGTTCTCCGCCCCTGTGTGTCGTAACGTCGCAGGGTACGGAGATCGGCGGCACACAGAGGCACTGTGTGAATCGAGCGAGCACACGCTCGCTCACACAGCGAGGTGGCATCGCTGTATCCAGGGACAAGGTAAGTAAACCAAGCCTGTGGATTCTGCGAGGCGAGCCCGAGTCTGACGCGGGGTTACCGATCGCAGCACAAAAATGTAACCCCGAGTCAGACACGGGAATACCGCCAGGGGGGTTAAGAAATGTGATAAGCAGTTAGAAAGTCTGAGCTGTTTAAAAGCTGCATAAACTCCAGAATATATTTATACTAGCTGAATACCCGGCGTTGCCCGGTCTTCCTATCTTAACCTTTTGGGGAGGAAAATCATAGTAATATAAATATACCCATCTTTTATATAAGGGTGTAGGTAAGGGTTAATTTAACTGTCATATATTTTTATTTGGCATATAAGTAATATGTGTACCAGGTATTATTGAAATATCTCCAGGCATGGGACTTTAAACAAAAACCCAGACCCTCACAAATGGGGGTAGTTAAGGGATAAATTAACTATCCTATAGTTTAAGTGGACATATAAGTAACATGTGACCAAGTGTTATCGAAATATCTACAGCCGTTTGGAAGTTATGAAGTAACATGTATTTCCCATAGAGTTGAATGGGACTTTAAAGGAAAAGCCCGACCATGGCAAATGGGGGTGGGTAAGGGTTAAACCACCTATCCTATGTTTGTTTCTGACATATAAGTAACATGTGTGCCAAGTTTCATGTTAATATCTTTAGCCGTTTGGACGTGATGCTGGAACATGAAGTAACATGTATTTCCCATAGAGGTGAATGGGACTTTTTTAATATCTTTAGCCGTTTGGACATACATACATACACACACACACACACACACACATTGAGTTTTATATATATATATAATAAAATAAAAATAAAATAAAATAAAAAAAGACAAAAACCCAGTGGTGATCATATACCACCAAAAGAAAAGATATACATTTATTTGGTGTTGTATCACTGAGCAATTGTCACTTAAAGTAGCACAGTGCAGTAATAGCAATAGCAAAAAAAAAATGGTTTTGCCATGAAGGGACCTTCTGGAGGTCAAGTGGTTAATTTACAGCATTTTTTCACACCTACCCAAATGTTTGCACAGTAGTGTATATCATTTTAAAATACATGTGTTTTGCTAGCTGTAAATATAAAACTAAATAATGTGCAAGTGATTTTAAACATGTCACTATAAAAGGATTGTTGGTGCTGCTAATCACATAGTAACCAGTAAATTGATTTCAAGCATGTCACAATCTGAAGTATATGCTACGTCCTACAAAATCTAATGATAGGTCTTATATGATCTCAGACAAATGTCATTCTCAGTGACAGAAATCTACAAGGAAGGATATTTTAAAATTCTGAGGTTAGAAATTCTTCTATATCAGTGGTGCCCTCTTGGTGACACCCCTGGCCTGTTCTGTGAAGCAATTTATGATTTTTCTATATAGATAATTCTATAAGCATAAAGAGGAAAACACAGTTTAGTAGTGTCACTTATTATCATTGAGCATTACTACTGTATTCCATGCAGACATCTTATGCAGGGAATAGACACCGTAGGGTACGGATTATGGTTTGCTTCATTACATGTGTGAAACATGATTTAATGAATGGGGCACAAGGACAGAACACCTAACTAAACACACAGCAAAAGGAGTAACATTTTACAATTCAGATTTTGCACCAAAGGTTTTTTGGCTTTAGTTATGACTCTGCTCAATAATCTCAGTTGTTTCTTTTTTTTTTTAACACACATTTTTTGGACAATATTTTTATATTCTGGCTCTGTCATCTGTCACAGTTTGCACTGACCAAAGTCTACAACAGTAAATGTACATATTGTACACATCTGAATTGGCATCGCTGCATAGTGCATTGGAAGCCCTGAAGCAATGAAAGCTTTGCCCATTCAGGGCACATAGCACTGTCAGAGCCATGACTGGACATTGTCATGATGACTCTATCCAATCATGGCTCATTGCTCTTCGCCACACCCCACACTATAACAGCATTATTTCAATAGCGGGCATTTGCAGTGTGATATTGGCATGGAGAGAGATAGAACACGGTTCTGTTCAGTGCTATTAGACATTTAATGTACTATAGTGTGATATTCTGATTCTATTGTCAGTGTAGAATATCAGTCTAGTGTGTATCTAGTGATAGTTCAGTGTGAGTGTAGTGACCATTCATTTTTACATTAGTGCCACTTTTTTTTTGTCAGGGCAGGTTTACTGCTGTATAGTTCAGTTTAACGCAGTCTATTTCTGTGCGTTACTGCATGTTTAACGCAGTAAATTTCTGTGTGTTACGTGCCATTTAAAGCAGTATATTTCTGTCAAGTAATAATGGGAATTTGGAGACTTTAAATGAGGTTGGGACCTTGTGGATCCAAGCCTCCATCCCGGTTCAATAATTAAAAGTAGGGGGGGAAAGGGGCAGGACTTTGTATGAAGCACACGGAAGCAAATAGTTAGGTAAGAAAAACTACATGCCTTTAATTGGTTTACATAGTCATATAAGTTTCATTTTTCATTTTAATACATTCTGCTATACGATATTTTTTTAGACTTTTCATTAAAGCCAAATATTACACAATGAATTGATATTTCAATAGAAAAATGTCATAGATTTATAAATACAAAGAATAGTTGACACAGTTAATACATGTTCAAATTATTGACCCACTGATAATATCTTGATAAAAATAAGAGGAAAATAAGTTTGTTATAAAACATCCATGGGAAATTAGGTAAGTATAAGCACATATCAGTAGTTGTGATCATCTATGGACAAAGTGGAACAGTCATATTAAACAAATCTATAGAGGTTATGAATTTATGTAAGGCAAAATGCTAAGATAGGAGGAACCCCCCATGTGTACATTTAGCCTAAAGACTTAGGAATGCAGAGTGCACATGCGCTGGACTTCCGGGTCACCACGCTAGATGGGAGCTCCGCACCACTCCGGTCCTCCAGCGCCCCTTTCACCAGCTATTTTCAGCAAAACCCCTAGCCTAGGTGAGACCCCCCTGATCTCTGGACAGTGCAGGGCTCCCACCTGTATGTCAGGGGTCCACCTTAAGAAGGACGTCAGCTAAACTTCGGCCTGGCTACTCCTGAGCCTTCCAAGAGCCATCAGTTAAGTCTCTGATAGTGGAAAGATGCGGCCAAAGGGTATTTCGGAACCTGGTAGTAGATCAATGGGGCAGTTGTAAGACATATGAGGTAATAGACAGTCAGCTTTTTGTTAATCGAAGACGTCCCTAAATTCGAGGTATACCGGAGGGACGTGCTGGAGATTGTCAGGTGCAGGTGCATTTGCCACGGTTAGACAGGAGACCGGAGCTGGAGGAAGGCAATGTTGGAAACAGTATGGAGAGGAGAAGGAGACTTCCTTCTTTTTCCAATTGATGTAAGGTTCATGTGCCTGTAGCCAGGGGAGCCCCAAGATGATGGGAAACATGGGGGAGAAGATGATGTCGAAGCTCCTGGTGGCCGGAGTCCGTGGTGACAAGGAAGGGCCTTGTTTGTTGTGTGACAAGTCCAGAACGAGGAAGAGACCCATCAGCCAGGTAGACTTGGAGGCTTTGTTCTTTGATCTGCAGGGGAATGTGTAGTTCTTGGGCCAGTGAAGTGTCTAGGAAACAGCTGCAGGCTCCAGAATCAATAATTGCTGGTAGATGAATTTACTTTTCCATTAGCTGTAAGGAGACAGAGAGGGTGACATAAGTCTGGGACAGACCAGTGTTTAAAAAGTTCAAAATAAACTGTGAGCGTGACTTACGGGGTCTCACAGGGCAGGTACGAAGAAAATAACCAGTTCCCACACAGTACAGACATAGGTTGGCCTGTTGCCATCGTTGCTTCTCTTCAGGGGTGAGAGGAGCACGGACCAATCCAAGCTGCATGGGCTCAGGCTCTGGAGCAGGGGTGACAGGAGTCACCGCAAAGGATGGATGGACGGAAGAAGGTTTAGAAAGCATCCAGCTAGGTTGGAGAGCCTGGAAGCGCTCAATGCGCCGCTCGAGCATGCGCCTGTCCAACTTGGTAGCGGATTGGATTAGATCCTCCAAAGTGACTGGAGTTTCAATCCTGGCTAACTCATCTTTCAAGGCTTCTGACAGCCCCTGGAGGTACTGGTATTTAAGAGCGGGCTCATTCCACCCTGTATCAGCTGACCATTTGCAAAATTCAGCGGTGTAGTGCTCTACCGGCCTCCCCCCTTGAGACAGGGTGTGTACGGCTTCAGCGGTAGCGGTGCGTTGAGGGTCATCGTAGAGTTGAGACATACTCTCAAAAAGAATTCAGAAGAGGGCTCCTTTGTTCCATCAGACTGTGGGCCCAAGCCTGTGGCTCTTCGGACAACAGGGAGATGACAAATCCCACTTTAACTACTTCAGACGAAAAAGTCCTGGGCTGAAGGGCTAAGTACAAGGAACAGCCATTTTTGAAGGCTCTGAACTTTTTGCGGCCGCCTGAAAATCGATCCGGCGTGGGCACCCTGGGCTCAGGGGAAGCCATAATCACTGTGGGGCTTGATGTAGGTTGAGAAGAGGCGGCCCCGCTGGTGGGTACAGGAGCTGCGGCTGTTGGTGCAGGTGACCCTGAATGTTGCTGGAGACGACCGTCAATCTGGGCATAGCCTTCCTGAAGTTTCTGGACCGATCGGTGAGGGCTGTGACCTGCTGGCACAGGATCTCAAGAGGAGAACGCGCTGTGTCAGCCTCTGAAATGGCTGGTTTGTACTATCAGAATATGGTACTTACCAAATCCGAGATGCCGAGAGCCTTTCGCTGTTGCGACTAAGCACAGTCTGCCCCCTGGAGGTGTTACAGAGGGTGGATGGCACCAAGAGGCACAAGCTACCAGCAGGCAAGGTAGAGCTTGCGTGGAAGTCCTGTAGAACTGGAGCATGGACCGATGGGTATCAGGGTCCAGCAGAAGAAGACAGGTAGAAAGTCCAGAGCAGGCTGAGGCTCAAACACAGGTAAGCAGACAATCCAGGTCACAGACTGGGGGTCAAGGCACTGGAGACAGGAGGCAAAACTGGGTCATAAGCAGAAGGTCAAAGCACAGGAGACTGACGGTGAATCCGGGTCCCAGGCTGAGGGTCAAACACAGGAAGCAGGTCGGGTCCAGGAGAAGATCAGAGTAGGTCAGGGTCAATCCGGGTCACAGCAGGTAATCAGGGTCAATCCGGGTCACAGCAGGTAATCAATCAGGAAACAGGAACTCAGGTACAGGAAGCTAAAGACAAACCAGCAAATTTCCTTTGAGCATCTGCTCAGCTTTATAGGCAGCCAGGAAGTCATGTGGAAGTCATGTGGTGCGTGTCATGTGACAGCCAGTCTGCAGCTGAAGGTTTCTTTGACAGCTCCCACTGACAACTTTGCTGCCATCTAGTGTTCAGAATCTAATATGTTTCTCTGACAAGCCCCCTTACTCTGCTGTGGGTGAAACAACACCCGAAGAGACATCGTGACTCTATTCCCCCCAAATGAGCACCGGGCCGGCTGTCCCCTGGGGTCGGATTCTAACCCTTCCGATTGTATCGGAACCTCCGATGGTGTAGTGGTTACTCCTACACCCACTTAGTCCTTTTCTGGATCTGTTGGATTTGTCCTCCCTGTACTAATATATCCTTTTCTCCACCCCCCCTAATTTGTTACCTTTTTACATTTTGTCTCAAGGTCCACTATTTCACACCGTTAACCCTTCGATGAGGGCTGCAGTTATCCATTGGAGCCATGGACTAGGACCATAAGGATTGGTACTTTTTTTTCTCCCACAAGTGTTTCCTTCTTCACCCCTGACCCCTTTTTACCTTGCACCTGCTATTTGATACATGATTACCCCTTCCCGGGATCCTCCCCTAATTTTACATTTTTTTGGGGGGCCTTGCGGCCGGAGTGGGGCCGCTTGCCACTCCACCTGCTGTGACCTTGAGGAGTTATCCTTCCCTGGTGACACCAGGAATGCAACCCCATTTAGGGTTGCCCTTAAACTGGACCCTACAATCTATACGGTTCTGGAGCAAGTCTTGGCTCTCCAACCCTGTTCACAGAGAGTCCAGGATATTTACTCACTGGACTCGTTCTCTCCCTCTCTCTTCAACTTTTTTCTCTCTTTCTGTTTTTTCTTACTTCCTCTGTCCTTCTCTCTCCCCCCACCAGGTGCCTTCAAGAAGAGCTTTCCGATTTAAGTCTACTCGGACACTCGGATCGCTCCGATCTCCCCGGACGGGTGCACCTACTCGAATGGACCGGGTAAGAAATGTACGCATACACTCGCACTCACCCCCTCACATCCATGGCTGACACTTCCCCCAAACAGATGGCCCTTAAGATTGCTTCTCATAACACACAAGGTTTAATTTCCCTGATTAAAAGGCGAAAGGCCCTCCATAACTACCACTCTAGGGATTTAGACATCGTTCTAATCCAGGAAACCCACTTCCCTAAGAGCTTTAACCCCACCTTTCACCACCAAAATGACCCTACCTTTTTCCTAGCCAACTCAGATGATAAAAAAAGAGAGGGTTGCTGTCCTCATCTCCAAACGGACAGTGAAGGACGGTACATACTGGTCAAGGGCCATATAAATGGTGCACTATTCGCCTTAATTTCTTATTATGCCCCAAAAAAAAGCCAAGCATCCTTTTTCTCTTCCATGCTATCCTCCCTATTTCCCCACCTCGAAGGTAAGGTGATCATGGGCGGTGACTCAAACGTAGCCTTTGATCACCTTCTAGATAAGTCAGCACAAGGCAGAACCCGTTTAAAACGGCCCCCCAAACAGAGCCTCCGTATAGCCCGGCTCTTTCACTCCTCATGGGGAATAACATCCTACTGATAGAGACTTTACTAATTTCTCTGCACCCCATAGGACATATGCACGAATAGATCACATTTTCCTATATTCTTCAGATATCCACTTAGCATCCCAGGCCTCGATAAGTGAAGTCCCTTGTTCAGATCACTCCTTAGTTACCCTTAAGATCACTGTTTTTTTTAACCAGGCAAGTGCTCCCCAGTGGCGTCTTAATGAGACTCTCCTCACCAACCCAGTACACTGTACTATGCTCGAAAGAGATCTACAGGAATACTTTCGCATAAATGATACTCCAGACATATCTCCTACCTCGTTATGGGGAGCCCATAAAGCGGTAATGAGGGGTAAATTTATCCAGCTAGCATCACGCCTTAAATGAGAAAAACAAATGGATTTAACCAACTTAGAGAAAAACTTTCAAGCCATGAGTTTATGCTGCGTACACACGGTCATTTTTCGGGTTTTAAAAAACAACCTTTTTATAAAAATGTCATTTAAAATGGCCGTGCGTGGGCTTCAGAGCATCTTTCGGGTTCTGAAAAACGTAAAAAAAAAAAATCGAACTTGCTCTATTTTTTCTCGACATTTTAAATTATGTTGTTTTTCGAGTTGTAAAAAATTATCGTGTGTGGGCTTTAACGATGTGAAAAACCTGCGCATGCTCAGAAGCAAGTTATGAGACAGGAGTGCTCGTTCTGGTAAAACTACCGTTCGTAATGGAGTAAGCACATTCATCATGCTGTAACAGACAGAAAAGCGCGAATCGTCTTTTACTAACACAAAATCAGCTAAAGCAGCCCAAAGGGTGGCGTCATCCCAATGGAACTTCCCCTTTATAGTGCCGTCGTACGCGTTGTACGTCACCACGCTTTGCTAGAGCATTTATTTTTAACGATCGTGTGTTGGCAACGTCGTTTTAATGATGAAGTTGAAAAAAACATAGTTTTTTCTAGAGGCTGAAAAACGTTGTTTTTTACAACCCGAAAAATGATCGTGTGCACGAGGCATAAGACGCATAAAAATAAACCTTCATCTCTAGCTCAACTGAATGCAGCTAGAATTGCCCTGAATACAGCCCTTACCTCAAGCGCTGAAAAACACTTAAAATGGGTGAGCGGCAGATTCTGTCTCCACTCAGACAAATTTGGCCCCCAACTTGCAGCAAAGCTCTCACCTAAGCTCAGAGTTCACACCCTTCCCAAAATTAAATCACTAGCCGGTACCTTGACCCAAAACCCCAAACAGATCCTGGAAGCATTCCACTCGTTCTATTCAAATCTATACTCAGGTTCTACCCCCAGCAATACACATACACTTTCTTAGACATAATCCCACTCCCCAAAATCTCCGACTCACATCGATCTATAATGGAAGCACCCATTTTTGAAGAGGAAGTCAGAGGGTTCATTAACCACTTAAGCCCCGGACCAATATGCAGCCTAAAGACCCAAGGTGTTTTTACAGTTCGGGACTGCGTCGCTTTAACAGACAATTGCGCGGTCGTGCGACGTGGCTCCCAAACAAAATTGGCGTCCTTTTTTCCCCACAAATAGAGCTTTCTTTTGGTGGTATTTGATCACATCTGCGGTTTTTAGTTTTTGCGCTATAAACAAAAATAGAGCGACAATTTTGAAAAAAAAGCAATATTTTTTACTTTTTGCTGTAATAAATATCCCCCAAAAACATATATAAAAACATTTTTTTTCCTCAGTTTAGGCCGATACGTATTCTTCTACCTATTTTTAGTAAAAAAAATCGCAATAAGCGTTTATCGATTGGTTTGCGCAAAATTTATAGTGTTTACAAAATAGGGGATAGTTTTATTGCATTTTTATTTTTTATTTTTTTTTTACTACTAATGGCGGCGATCAGCAATTTTTTTCGTGACTGCGACATTATGGCGGACACTTCGGACAATTTTGACACATTTTTGGGACCATTGTCATTTTCACAGCAAAAAATGCATTTAAATTGCATTCTTTATTGTGAAAATGACAGTTGCAGTTTGGGAGTTAACCACAGGTGGCGCTGTAGGAGTTAGGGTGCACCTAGTATGTGTTTACAACTGTTTGGGGGTGTGGCTGTAGGAATGACGTCATCGATCGTGTCTTCCCTATAAAGGGAATGACGCGATCGATGCGCCGCCATAGTGAAGGACGGGGAAGCCGTGTTTACACACGGCTCTCCTCGTTCTTCAGCTCCGGGGAGCGATCGCGACGGAGCGGCTATAAACAAATAGCCGCGCCGTGGTCCCGGATCGCTCCCCGAGCGGACCCGACCGCCGCATGTAGCGGGGGGGGTCCCGATCGGACCCCCCACCCGCTAATAGGCGAGGACGTACCCATACGCCCATGTGCCTGTACGTGCCATATTGTGGACGTATATGTACATGGGCTGGTCCTTAAGTGGTTAAAGAGCTAAAAAGAGGTTCAGCCCCAGGCCCAGATGGCTTCTCGACACAGTATTATAAATCTATAACTGATTCCCATCTCCTTATCTGGTCCAGTTTTTTATTTCCCTTAATAAGGATCCACCCTTAGATTCAGCGGCTAACTTAGCATACATCTCTGTCATCCCCAAACCTGGCAAGGACCAAAGCCTAGTGAGCAATTATAGACCCATATAATTAATTAACAACGACCTGAAAATAATGACGAAAATCCTATCCAATAGATTAGGATCCTTCATAGGGTCCTATGTACATAAAGACCAGGTAGGCTTCATCCCGGGGAGGCAGGGTCCAGACCAGATAAGAAGGGCTATAGATATCATATCCCTCCTGATGTCAGGCTGGGATGGCAACTCATCACAAGAAGGCTTTCTCTTATCCATTGACCTCCAAAAGGCCTTTGACACTGTCACCTGGCCATACTTATTCAGCACTTTAGAAAGGTGGGGTTTTGGCTCAAAATTTCTTAACCTTCTTAAAGCCCTCTATTCCCGGCCCAGACCACAGATCAGACTCCAAGGACACCTCTCTCACCCTTTCCCTATCACCAAAGGGACTAGACAGGGTTGCCCACTTTCTCCTCTCCTTTTTGCCATTCCGATAGAATCCTTAGCTATTTCTATTAGAGGCCATCCGGACATCCACAGAGTCAAATGTGGCCCTACATTACACGAATGCGCGCTCTTTGCGGATGATGTCCTCCTCTTTATAACCTCCCCTCTCATCTCAACACCTAATGTCTTACAACTCCTTAACAAATTTGGACAGGTCTCAGGTTTGCAAGTCAATATGTCCAAATCTCTCGCCCTCAATGTCTCTACCCCTCATCCCTAGTAGATAGAGTACGGAACCATTTCTCTTTCTCCTGGAGTACCAACTCTATCCCATACTTAGGCGTCCACCTGACTTCCAATATAGACCAACTATATAAATACAACTACCCACCCATGTTCAAGAAGCTTAAGAATGACCTTGATCAATGGTCACTACACAAATTGTCTTGGCTAGGAAGAATCAATGCCATCAAGATGACCCTCCTCCCAAGGTTACTATACCTCTTTCGATCTCTTCCCATACCTGTTCCCAAACTCCATATCAATAACCTACAGTCTTCAACAATCCGTTTCACTTGGGGCAAATCAAATCACAGACATCCTAAAAAGACCCTCTTTAGATTCAGACGGAAAGGGGGCCTAGAATTGCCTAATCTCTGGTGGTACTACCAGGCAGCACAACTAAGAAAGATCTCAACCATATATTCCAGAGGCCCTAAACCTGATTGGATAGGTATGGAAAGACAAGCTATCCCTAGTTATACTATCGACTTCATCATATGGCGCCCCGATCCTGCCCTTTCTCACTTAATTGCATTATGCGATTCACTGCATAAATGAAACACCTTAACATCCAAGGGGCACCCCCTGGCCCATATTTTCAATAATCCCTTATTCCCTCCTGGGATGGATATCAAGGCATTTCAGTGGTGGCTTGATAAAGGTCTCTATCGAAAAGGGCGCTTTTTTAACTCGAACGGCCCCCTTTAACTTAGTCACTGCACCTCGAAACTTGAAATGCCTGCCTCTGAAAATTTTTGCTTCCACCAATTAGCCCACTTTCTTCACTCAATCTCTTCCCAAGACTCGCTCCCTCTAACTGTCACCCCATATGAACAATGGTGTTCCATAGGCATGGATATGAGAGGGGGAATCTCCCTGATCTACTCAGCCTTAGCTGAACCGCTGGAGAAAGCGACATACATGCAGAGCTGGGAATGAGACCTTGAGATTGATTGGGACTTAGACACCTGGCACTCCCACTTCGCAAGCGCATTCACAGGCATCCTCAACATCTCCTTAATTGAAGCAAACATCAAGGTCCTTTCCCGCTGGTACTTAGTGCCAACACGCCTAGCTAAATTTTTTCCACAGTCCTTACCCCTTAGTTTCAGGGGATGTGGTCACCTGGGATCACTCTTCCACACCTTATGGGAGTGCCCCAGAATCAGAGGCTATTGGAAGAGGGAGGGGGAAGAGGTGGGGGTG
Source organism: Rana temporaria (assembly GCF_905171775.1). Taxonomy (NCBI): domain Eukaryota; kingdom Metazoa; phylum Chordata; class Amphibia; order Anura; family Ranidae; genus Rana; species Rana temporaria. Next base: position 207,903,251 of record NC_053492.1, on the reverse strand, counting down.
AGAGAGAGGGGGGAGAGAGAGGTGGGGAGAGAGGGAGGGTGAGAGAGAGGGGAGAGAGATAGGTAGGGGGAAAGAGTTGAGGGGTGAGAAGAGGGGGAGAGAGAGAGGTAGGGGGAAATAGTTGAGGGGAGAGAAGAGGGGGAGAGAGAGAGGTAGGGGGAAAGAGTTGAGGGGGTGAGAGGCACCCCCAATGTCCAAACTCACCCCATACACCCCCTGTACCCACAAATGTTCACCATTGATGGTAAACAGGGTTCAGTGTACAACTGTGACAAGAGGGGCCACTGGCTCTTATCACCCTTGCTCCAGCAGACATTTAATTCTCCAGTCTTTACATTGTATTTTTCACACAGCCTGGACTTCAGGAGGAGGCAGGTGCAGAGCTAAGTGACAGAGCAGCAGACCAATCGGCTTCCAGCTGCATTTGGGTGAAACAGCAGCCAGGCATCCTGCTGGGAGGTGGATAGATGTAGATAGCAGTGCAGGAGAAGCTTTGGCATCGCTGTTCTCAATGACACAAGAGAAAAGCAATTCACAGATGCCACCTACTTGTTGGTGGTGCTGCTGAACTGATGCCGACCCCTGCCCAAAGTTCTCTCACCAGTTCGGGTGTGTCCTCCTCTCCGGGCTCTCTTGGCCTCTCTCTCTCTTTCACAGGACCAGACCACTTACTCCATCCTCCCTGGAGTCTCTCATGGGGCCCCTGGGCAGTGCCTGCCTGACCGAGTCCTCCCCTTGTTAATGGAGTGTGAGAGCACTGCACAAATTTATTTCCTGCTCTTCTGTGATACCGCTCCAGATTTCTTTCTGATCACACCCACACGGATGGCGAGGGGGCCCCTGAAAAATGCCACCCAAGGCAAACACCTTTTTTAATTTTCGATTGATTTGAGACCAGAAGGCACTTTTAGCTGTCCCAAAACTTTTTTTTTTCTTGCTGCAAGATTTTTCTTATGCTTCAGGGGGCAGCATTTTGAAGTTTTCATTTATTTTTGGGTATGTTATTTTTTTTTATCTTATGTTGATAGGGCATTTTCTATTAGGTCAAACTGATTATTTTATTTGTTGCTGCAAGTCTTTGGGGTTTTTTTTATGTCTTGATTTTTATTTTATGTTTTTTTTTTAGTTTACTGCACCCCCATCCCCACAGTAAAAAAATAAATTAAATAGGCATACACTGTTTAGGCCTATTATGCCTGATTAAAATTGTCACTGGCCAAATGTACTGTACATCCTCTGAAGTGACCTAATTGTTGTAGTAAAGATCTAAACTGTACATGTTGGCCCGGATTCACAAAGCACTTGCGCCGACGTATCTCGAGATACGCCGCGTAAGTGCAAATATGCGCCGTCGTATCTGTGCGCCGGGCCCACAAAACTAAGATACACCTAAAAACAGGCCACCAACGTAACTTGCCTATGCCGGCGTAGAGTGGGCGCATATTTACGCTGGACGCATTTGGCGCTCCCATTGATTTTCTATTCAAATATGCAAATGAGGGAGATACGCCAATTCACGATCGTACATGTGCCCGACGCAGGCTACGACTGGTGCGCTTAAGTTGTACGTCCGGCGTACAGTTAAGCCCCATAAAGCAGGTGTAACTCAGCAGCATCCATGCAAAAGGGCTGCACCAGGGAACACAAGCCCCCTTTTTTTACAGAGTTTATGTTGGACGTGAGTATGACTAGGCGTAGGTTACGTTCATGCCGTAGGCAGTGATCCGGCGTATCTTAGGCAGTTTTTCCGACGTGATTCTGAGCATGCGCACTGAGATGCGTCCACGGGACGGCACATGCGCCATTCGTTATACGTATCTGTCTGGCGCTCGGCCCATCATTTACATGGGTTCACGCCTCATTTGCATGGCTCACGCCCACTTCCACCTACGCCGGCTTACGCCTAGGAAACCCAGCGCAGTTTTGGGAGGAAGTGCTTTGTGAATTCCATGCTTGCCTCTCTGTGCTGCGTTGGCATAGCATAAAGGAGATACGCTACGGTGGCATAAATATGCGCCGATGTCTGTGAATCCGGGCCTTGGTCTCTATTTAATTTGGGCCTAGCTTTGCTCATTAAACATTGTCCTGCTGCTGATCCGTTTTACACTGTTGTGTCATCTGCAGTCTCTTAATTATTAAAGAGTGTTTGAAATTGGTTTAGCTGCTGGTAAAGGCAGGGCTATAACTGCTTGATGAAAAAGAATGCGTTGCTGCTAAAATTACTTGGAATAAGACTTTTTTTTTTCAAGCATGGAATTCAATATGGTTCTGCTGCTGTATGCAAGCCAATATAACAGTAAATGAAAAAAAACAACTCCACAGCCAAATATCCACTTTTACACTGTCATTGAGACTGTCTGTAAAAATTGTATTGTGTTGTATAACCACATACAGCTTACATACAGCTTTAAAGCATTCCCCAAGCATGGTTTTGAAAGAATTTGTGCATTTTCATTGTTTCCCACAAAGCTGTATGAAAAGACCCCCTCTGCACCGTATGGTATTTTTTTTTAATGTTTTCATTGGTACGTGTTATCACGCCTATACCTGGGAACATTTAGAAATCACACATCCTGAGATTGAGGTTGGGGCTTGGAGTGCTTTGCCAAATTTTATATAAATATTTTATTTTAAATATCCACTTACCGCCTGCTCGCAATGTACTGCGGGCGAGCGGCGGCTGTAGGTAAAGTGGCGTTCCTGTACGTCGCTACCTACCTTTGGATTTGGGGCGTGCATGTGCGCCCCCCCCCTGGCTGTGAGCAAGTCCCAACCAATGATTCATGGCCGGGGCCTGCTGATCTGCTGTGTGCAATCCAAAAACAATCCAAGTGTAAATATTAATCAATTTACAGTAGCGCTGTGATAAAAATAAAAGCAAACAACACAGTCTCCCAGGGTGTTCTGTACAGGATCTGGTGTGCGAAGCTGGACTTCAGCACCTCTCTGGAGAAGAGCCACCCAGACCAGGCAGGATCAGCTTCCTTTGGAGGGGCCCCCTGGAGAGCAATAGAGAAATACTGTGAAGCATAAAGGATTCTGACAGTGATTATTTAAATACAAAAGCAATTCATGCTAACCATTAAAGTGGAAGGCATGGCGCTCTGGTGAGTGACTTTCTTTAAAGGGGTTGTAAAGGCAGAAGGTTTTTTATCTTAATGCATTAAAATAAAAAGCCTTCTGTGTCCCCCTAATACTTACCTGAACCCCATCTCTGTCCAGCGATGCACATGAGTGTCTCGGCCCTCCGGGACTCTCTCTCCTGAATGGCTGAGACACAGTAGCGGCTCCATTGGCTACCGCTGCTGTTTAATCAAAGTCAGTTAGCCAACCAGGAGAGAGAGGGGGAGGGGCCAAACCATAGCGCCGTGTCTGAATGGACACATGAAACTGTGACTCCGCTCAGTGCCCCCATAGCAAGCTGCTTGCTGTGGGGGCACTCAACAGTAGGGATGAGCTTCGAGTTCGAGTCGAACTCATGTTCGACTCGAACATCGAACAATTTGGAGTGTTCGCGGCAAATTTGAAAAACTGCGGAATACCCTGTTAAAGTCTATGGGAGAAATCTAAAGTGCTAATTTTAAAGGCTGATATGCAAGTTATTGTCCTAAAAAGTGTTTGGGGACAAAAACGGCCATTTTTTCGGGAGCAGTGATTTTAATAATGCTTAAAGTGAAACAATAAAAGTGAAATATTCCTTTAGAGGGGTGTATAATATGCCTGTGAAGTAGCGCTTGTTTCCCGTGCTTAGAACTGTCTCTGCACAAAGTGTCATTTCTGAAGGAAAAAAAGTCATTTAAAATCACTCGCGGCTATAATGAATTGTCGGCTCCCGGCAATTCAGAGAAAAGTCATTCATCAAAAAAAAATCAATTACCAGGCCCTTCAGGTCTGGTATGGATATTAAGGGGAACTCCACCCCAAATTAAAAAGAAAATGGCGTGAAGTTCCCCCAAAAATCCACACCAGACCCCTTATGCGAGCACGCAACCTGGCCAGCCGCAGGAAAAGAGGGGGGACGAGAGAGCGCCCCCCTCCTGAACCGTACCAGGCCACATGCCCTCAACATTGGGAGGATGCTTTGGGGGTCTATGACCCCTCAAAGCACCATGTCCCCATGTTGATGGGGACAATGGCCTCATCCCCACAACCCTTGCCAGGTGGTTGTGGGGGTCTGTGGGCAGGGGGCTTATCGGACTCTGGAAGACCCCTTTAACAAAGGGGACCCCCAGATCCCGGCCTCCCCTATGTGAATTGGTAATGGGGTACATTGTACCTCTACCATTTCACTAAGAACGTGTAAAGAATTGTAAAAATAAAAAACACACACCGTGGAAAAAGTCCTTAATTAAAAAAAAAAAAATCCAGCGGTGGTAATTCACTCTCGGTCCCCGCTCTTGCGATAGGTGATCTCCTCTCTGTCGGAGTCCAGCGATGAGAAGATCTCTTCATCCAGGTGCGGGATTCAGAGCGCACGCATCGCCGGCCGCCTGTCTCCACCGGAGACCAGGGATGGACTGGCCATTGGGACTACAGGGAGTTTCCCGGTGGGCCGATGGCTCAGTGGGCCGGCTTAAGTGACAACGGACCGCCGCCCCCTCCTCTGTCTCTCCCTTCCCGCAGCGCTCACCTTATCTCCCTACCCACAGCGCTTAACTATGGGGGGGAAGAAGCAGGGGGAGGACCAGAGGAGCAGGGGGGACGACAGAGAAGCATGGGGAGGGGACAGACAGCTGACTCAACAGCTATGGCCTGGGAGTTTCTCGCTTCTGCCTAATCTTGTCCCATAAGGGGGGGCACCGAACTGATTCTTTGCCCCAGGTGAAATAATGTCTAGCTTTCCCACGGGTACTGCCTATAAGAGTACCAGTACCAGCCGTTTTACTCTAACAAAGTAAAACAGCTAGTGGCTAGTGAAGGGGGAGAGGGGGCTTGGGTGGCCGGGGGGGGGGGGCGTGAGTTGTCCGGCCGCTGTGGGAGAGACCTGTCAAAGTGGGCCAGTCTGGATGAAGTCCAGGGCCAAATTTTTGTCCCAGTCCAGCCCTGCCGGAGACAGCCCAGCAAATGACGCAGCCTGAGCCAGTGACAGCTCTTATACAGGTGAGGCGGGGTCACCCGTCACGTGACCCCGCCCCCTCTGACATAAGGGAGAGCCTGGGTTTCCCCAGTGACGTCGTCAGCGGGTGCATCAGAGGGGGGCAGGGTCACGTGACGGGTGGCCCAGCCTCACCTATATAAGAGCTGTCACTGGCTCAAGCCGCGTCATTCTCCGGGCAGTCTCCGGTGGAGACAGGCGGCCGGCGATGCATGCGCTCTGGATCCGGACCTGGATGAAGAGATCTTCTCATCGCTGGACCCTGGCATAGAGGAGATCACCCGTCGCAGGATACCGACAACGTTGGAGCGGGGACCGAGAGTGGATTACCACCGCTGGATTTTTTTTTTTTTAATAGAGGGCTTTTTCCACGGTGTGTGTTTTATTTTTACAATTCTTTACACATTCTTAGTGAGATGGTAGAGGTACAATGTACCCCATTACCAATTCACATGGGGGGGGGGGCAGGATCTGGGGATCCACTTTGTTAAAGGGGTCTTCCAGATTCCAATAAGCCCCCTTCCCGCAGACCCCCACAACCACCTGGCAAGGGTTGTGGGGATGAGGCTCTTGTCCCCATCAACATGGGGACATGGTGCTTTGAGGGGTCACAGACCCCCAAAGCATCCTCCCAATGTTGAGGGCATGTGGCCTGGTACAGTTCAGGAGGGGGGCGCTCTCTCGTCCCCCCCTCTTTTCCTGCGGCCGGCCAAAGGATGCGTGCTCGGATAAGGGGTCTGGTGTGGATTTTTGGGGGAACTCCACGCCATTTTTTTTTTTATTTGGGGTGGAGTTCCCCTTAAAATCCACACCAGACCTGAAGGGTCTGGAATGGATATTTGGGGGGAACCCCACGCTTTTTTTTTTAAATTCACGGCGGGGTTCCCCTTAATATCCATACCAGACCCCTTAAAAATTACGTGGAGTTCCCCCAAAAATCCACACCAGACCCCTTATCCGAGCACGTTAACCTGGCCAGCCGCAGAAAAGAGGGGGGACAGAGTGCGCCCCCCCTCTCCTGAACTGTACCAGGCCACATGCCCTCAAAATGGGGAGGATGGGGACAAGGGCCTCATCCCCACAACCCTAGCCCGGTGGTTGTGGGGGTCTGCGGGCGGAGGGGTTATCAGAATCTGGTAGACCCCTTTAACAAAGGGGACCCCCAGATCCTGCCCCCCCATGTGAATTGTTATGGGGTACATTGTACCTCTACCATTTCACAAAGGAAGTGTAAATATTAGTAAAAAACACACACACGGTAGAAAAAGGTCCTTTATTAATTTAAAAAAAAGAGAAAAAATCCAGCGATGGTAATCCACTCGGTCCCCGCTCCCTGCTCCAACGTTGTCTGTATCCAGCGACGGGTGATCTCCTCTCCGGTCCAGCGATGAGAAGATCATCCGGGATCCAAAGCGCAGCGTCGCCCGCCTCCTCTCTCCGCCGGACACAGCCCGGCGAATGACGTGGCTGAAGCTGTGACATTTCTTTTATTGGTGAGGCGGGGCCACATGTCACATGACCCGGTCCCCCTCTGATGCACCCTCTGCTACGTCACTGGGGAAGCCTGGCTTCCCCCTTGCGTCAGAGGGGGCGGGTCACGTGACGGGTGGCTCCGCCTCACCAATAAAACGAAAAAACTGCAGTTTTTAAAACTTTTTTTTTGCATTGATACATGTCCCCTGGGGCAGGACCCAGGTCCCCAAACACTTTTTAGGACAATAACTTGCATATTAGCCTTTAAAATTAGTACTTTAGATTTCTCCCATTGACTTTAACAGGGTGGTCGTGGCTTTTCGAATTTGCCGCGAACACATCAAATTGTTCGTTGTTTGCCAAACAGGCAATGTTTGAGTCGAACATGAGTTCGACTCGAACTCGAAGCTCATCCCTAATTGCCAGGAGCCGACAATTCATTATAGCCGCGGGTGATTTTAAATGACTTTTTTTCCTTCAGAAATGACACTTTGTGCAGAGACAGTTCTAAGCACGGGAAACATGCGCTGATTCACTAGACAAGCCCCCCGCCCCCACCAGGTATGAAATTTAAAGGAATATTTCACTTTTATTGTTTCACTTTAAGCATTATTAAATTCACTGCTCCCGAAAAAACTGCAGTTTTTAAAACTTTTTTTTGCATTGATACATGTCCCCTGGGGCAGGACCCAAGTCCCCAAACACTTTATAGGACAATAACTTGCATATTAGCCTTTAAAATTAGCACTTTAGATTTCAAACGTTCGAGTTCTTATAGGCTTTAACAGGGTTCTAAAGTTCACACAAACTTTTGGTCTGTTAGCAGGTTCTGGTGCAAACCGAACGGGGGGGTGTTCGGCTTATTTCTACTCAACAGGAGGGAGGGGCCTGGAGCACAGAAGAGGGACCCGAGAAGAGGAGGATTTTGTACTGTGCAAATCCAGTACACAGAGCAAGTGAGTATAACATGTTTGTTATTTTTATAGAAAAAAACCAAGACTTTACAATCATTTTAAAGCGGGGGTTTACCCTAAAAACAAATTTCTAACATTACATCCAGCTGACTACCGACATTGTCAGTATGCCGATTTTTTTTTTTTGCTGTACATACCTTGTAAAGCTATTTTCTTAGCCGGCTTCCGGGTAGTGAATCCCACGGAAGTGGGCGTTCCTATGCAGCAGTTAGTGATTGACATGATGACAAACACTACCCCTCGTCCCCCAGTCGCATAAGGAGCGTCACGAGTTGCCAAAAGAAGCCGAATGTCAGTGCGCAGGCGCCGTATAGCGCCGACTCGACGTTCGGCTTCTTTCAGCAACTCGTGGCACTCCTTATGCGAAGGGGGGGTAGTGTTTGTCATCATGTCAATCACTAACTGCGGCATAGGAACACCCACTCCCGCGGGAGGCACTACCTGGAAGCCGGCTAAGAAAATAGCTTTACAAGGTATGTACAGCAAAAAAATAAAAAAATTGGCATACTGACAATGTCGGTAGTGAGCTGGATGTAATGTTAGAATTTTTTTTTAGGGTGAACCCCCGCTTTAAGGGACAGGAACCACTTGAGCATGGATTGTGTTTTTGTTTGGATAAAGAGATTTTTTTTTGGGGAAGAATTCGAAGCAGTGCTTTGTGTTTTTTTTTTGGTGGACTTTACACACCAATAAGAGACTGTTTTGTTTGCTTTTCTTTTATCACAGAGCTACTGTAAATTGATTAATATTTACACTTGCATTGTTTAATGCATTTATTTAAGGCGGCAGCAGTGATAGGTGATTCATTCACTTTTTTGTGTATATATCTATACACACATATTTATTCACATAATAAGTTTTACATTGTTTTATCACATAAGCTCATAATGTGTGGAGTTTTTTTATATTTACTTTTTTTGATATTGCTTTCAGGTAACACCTGTATTTGGACTCTCTGCTTCTCCTGCGGCTTAAACTGACCATTAGCATGTTTTCTGATCTTATTAGTCTGCTGCCTGACTCAACCATCTGCTTCTTTGACTGTGATTTGTCTCTTTTTTTTTTTTACTAAGCCTCATTCTGCTGGAAGTTGGTTGTCACACTTGGTGAAACAGTGGAGTGGGTCCTACTGTATACCAGGAAGCTAATCTTACATGAGAAGGGTAAGATAAGTACATTCAGACACCTGCAGGATCTTGGGGCTAAGCAGTAACAACTGAACTATGTCTTCCAACCTGTCAGGTCATTATATCCAAAGAGAAGCTGGAGATGCATAAAGATACTCACTAATTTCAGATTATTTACTGACAGCATCTCATATATCACGCCTCTGATGATATCCACATAGGATGAAACTTGTCAGGCTGGCCGATGCAAGCACGATGAGAGCCGCAGAGTTTTTTTATGTCATGATGTTCCTTTTTACCTGTAAGTAGACTACAATAAATACCGTATGTTTTACCTTTACGGGCTTCACTATTGTTGCTTCTTTCTTCATACTGGGTAATTTCCCGCTGATGATTGCACGATATACCTACCTGTTCTTGTGAGTCCTGGAGGTATTTCTGATGTTGATGACCCTGGATATTCCTATGATCTATCTATCAATTCTGGAGTGTTGCTTTTACCACTGACATTCTGCATTATATGATTACATTGCCTGTTGTCATATCTTTCTGGTAAGCAGATTGATAGCACGTTGGTGTGGTGTGCTTTTCCCTTGCACATTGAAGTCTGGTGGAGGTTTATATCAGTTTTCATCTCACATTGACTTTTATCACATGGACTATCACTTATATAAAATTAATCTTCACTGAAGCGCTGCATTTTGGACTATCATATATTTAGGCACTTGAACAATCAGGGAAACTGAAACTAGCGTGCCCTTGTCTTAAATTCTGCACGGGGCACTCTCCTGTCCTGTAGTGCAATTCCCTTGGAGTGATATTCCTATTAGCAATACTGTTAAATAATTCATACAGGTAAGCACATGATTCATTAAGAATCAGTCATGGGAATTCTTAGGGTATGTTGAGCAAAAATTAGAAGCAAAAGCCAATGTAAGTTATAAAGAGACAATGGTTATATGGTCCAAAGGGATACGGTGGATGTTCAAGCAAAGTCATTAATTAACCACAAAGCTATCCATGAATAACTATATTTATTACTACATGTTTTTTTCTAATGCCGCGTACACAAGATCATTTTTCGGTATGAAAAAAAACGTTGTTTTTCAGCATGTCGAAAAAACGAAGTTTTTCCAACTTCATCATTAAAAACGACGTTGCCCACACACCATCGTTTTTAAAAAATGATGAACAAAGCGTGGTGACGTACAACACGTACGATGGCACTCTAAAGGGGAAGTTCTATTCGCCTTTGGGCTGCTTTTAGCTGATTCCTTGTTAGTAAAAGACGATTCACGCTTTTTTGTCTGTTACAGCGTGATGAATGTGCTTACTCCATTAAGAATGGTAGGAAATAAAGGGACACCAGGAATAGAGGGGTAGTGGCTGCTAGTACCACAGACTCACACAGACTATTACCTAGTAAGGATGTGTATCAATGGACTTTCTCGGTACTGATAACATGAGTCAATATAATAAAAAAATACATTTATTATACATAAAAACATACAATGTTCCGTAAATAAAACAAAGCTAGGACTAGCAACCACACATAGAGATACAAAGGTGTTATTTCAAACGGAAGGAGCCGTGAGGTATCAGCAGTTGTGAGGAGGAGTCCTAGAAGAACCTCTACCAGTTTCGCGGCGAACCGCTTCTTCAGGAGGAATGGTCCGGAGTCAGAAACCGCAGTGCAAATTCGTTGACCAAGGTCCACCGTAGCGAACAAGGGGGAACAAAGAATAGGTAAAAGTCTATGCTGGTAAAAGCAATAGAATAAGGGCAGCTAGGGAGCAGGCATCATGGCAAGTAATGGATGTTGAAGGGCAAACAGCTGAGGGTAATCAGCTGAAGACTGCAGCAGAGAATTCTCCAGCACTTAGTCAGTGGAGGTATAGGGGAACCAAAAGTCCGGTTACCACACTGCCATGCAGCATCCCAGCATTCAGCCCTAGGAGAGACACAGAGGAGCTCCTGAAGAAGCGGTTCGCCGCGAAACCGGTAGAGGTTCTTCTAGGACTCCTCCTCACAACTGCTGATACCTCATGGCTCCTTCCGTTTGAAATAACACCTTTGTATCGCTATGTGGGGTTGCTAGTCCTAGCTTTGTTTTATTTACGGAACATTGTATGTTTTTATGTATAATAAATGTAATTTTTTATTATATTGACTCATGTTATCAGTACCGAGAAAGTCCATTGATACACATCCTTACTAGGTAATAGTCTGTATGAATTTTTTTGTTGTTGTTTTTCAGAAGCCGAAAAACAATGTGAAGCCCACACACGATGATTTTAAATGACGTTTTTAAAAACTTCGTTTTTTTTTTCATGCCGAAAAATGATCGTGTGTACGCGGCATAAGAGTAAAACATTTTGGAACTGAAATAGTTGAATTTAACTTATTAGTTTCTTATAGATTTCATAACACTTTCCCTTTAACATAATAATTTATTCAAATAGCACACATTTCACCCTTATATTAATCTATCATTGCCATGTGGCTTTTCATCCTTGTGGATGAGCTGTGGGAAGTGGTGATTACATGTATTTAACCTCTATTGAGCACTTAGCCTGCAGAAGCTCTAAACATCAGGCCTCTGCAGTTCCACAGCTGTAGCAGCGTGTAAAGGATGAGATTGCAGTCTGTCTGTTAGCTGCAGGATGGGCTGAGCTGTTACAGCACTAACAGACCCGTTACTAATGATCTCCATACATGAGCTGCCGCGTTTCATGGTATGAATTAATTATTATCACTATTGCTGGATTTCTCAGAAATATGTCATCCTGCTGAGAAGAGGGGCGATGAGTTTAAGGTGACCGGCATTTCATTCATTATACTGAATATTTCTGGTACTGCATCACATTTTATCTCCTTGGATGAAGGTGCACGTTGGATCAAGAACAGAGACATTGCGCTGGATCTAAAGTTCCAAATCTCATATCTGGTTTTGTAAAGACTGTAAGTAAATATTTCTCATTCATCTGCAATTTACCCCCACCCAAGCTTGACTTTATTAAAAGTTTAACCTATGATTTAAGCATGTTTTGGTACCGTTAGCAGCATGCAATGGAAAAAAAGGCCATATGTATGAGGACATGTGGGATAAGTACATGACTGAGGTGTGTAGGATAACATTGACCTTGGCAGGATAGTGTTACAGGAATGCAAAGCTCGAATAATAGCCTGGTCTCACAAGCATTTCTGGGTCAGAATTAAATCAATCAGGGACAGCTTCAGCAGTACATTTATTAACAGCTAACCCTTGTCAAAACCTGATACAATAGATCTGTGGTTTAAAATGAGAGCTCATTCATTTATAATTCTTTTACCGTTTAAAAGTTTTTCTTTTACTAGATCTTATATGAATGAGAGGAAAATAACTGCATAAAATTAACCGAGTCTCATTTGGATCAAAGGTGAGCATGTGTAACCATAACAAACTAGCCAAAAGAACCTGGGCTTCTTATTAGAGATGTGGAAACAATGGACAAAAACTGCTTCACCAGTTATCTGACATAGTACACCCCATTTTTTGCTTTGCAAGGTCAATACTCTATTTGCCCACCTAATAGTGAACTGCTGAAAAGTGGTCTAAAGAAAAACTTACCAGTGTATTCAATGACATTGTGATGCGCTAGAATCTTAACTCTGCATAGAACGGGCAAACAAATGGTAGTGGGTATGTATTCATATCAAGCAGATGGCTATTTAACACCTACAGTATCTCACAAAAGTGAAGTACACCCCTCACATTTTTGCAAATATTTTATTATATCTTTTCATGAGGAAATTACACTTTGCTACAATGTAAAGTAGTGAGTGTACAGCTTGTATAACAGTGTAAATTTGCTGTCCCCTCAAACTAACTCAACACACAGCCATTAATGTCTAAACCGCTGGAAACAAAAGTGAGTACACCTCTAAGTGAAAATGTCCAAACTGGGCCCAAAGTGTCAATCTTTTGTGTGGCCACCATTATTTTTCAGCACTGCCTTAGCCCTCTTGGGCATGAGGTTCACCAGAGCTTTACAGGTTTCCACTGGCATCCTCTTTCACTCCTCCATGACAACATCACAGAGCTGGTGGATGTCAGAGACCTTGCGCTTCTTCACCTTACGTTTCAGGATGCCCCACAGATGCTCAATAGGGTTTAGGTCTGGAGACATGCTTGCGCAGTCCATCACCTTTACCCTCAGCTTATTTAGCAAGTCAGTGGTCATCTTTGGGGTTGTTATCATGTTGGAATATTGTCCTGCGGCCCAGTCTACGAAGGGAGGGGATTATGCTCTGCTTCAGTGTGTCACAGTACATGTTGGCATTCATGGTTCACTCAATGCCGGGAGCACTCATGCAGCCCCAGGACATAACACTCCCACCACCATGCTTGAATGTAGGCAAGACACACTTGTCTTTGTACTCCTCACCTGGTTACCGCCACACGAGCTTGACACTATCTGAACCAAATAAGTTTATCTTGGTCTCATCAGACCACAGGACATTGTTCCAGTATTCCATGTCCTTAGTCTGCTTGTCTTCAGCAAACTGTTTGCGAGCTTTCTTGTGCATCATCTTTAGAAGAGGCTTCCTTCTGGGACAATAGCCATGCAGACCAATTTGATGCAGTGTGCGGCGTATGGTATGAGCACTGACAGGCTGACCCCCCACCCCTTCAACCTCTGCAGCAATGCTAGCAGCACTCAAATGTCTATTTCCCAAATACAATCTCTGGATATGACCCTTAGCACGTGCCCTCAACTTCTTTGGTTGACCATGGCAAGGCCTGTTTTGAGTGAAACCTGTCCTGTTAAACCACTGTATGGTCTTGGCCACAGTGCTGCAGCTCAGTTTCAGGGTCTTGGCAATCTTCGTATAGCCTAGGTCATCTTTATGTAGAGCAACAATTCTTTTTTTCAGATCCTCAGAGAGTTATTTGCCATGAGGTGCCATGTTAAACTTCCAGTGATCAGTATGAGAGAGTGAGAGCGACAACACCAAATTTAACACACCTTCTCCCCATTTAAACCTGAGACCTTGTAACGCCAAGGAGTCATATGACACCTGGGAGGGAAAATGGCTAACTGGGCCCAATATGGAAATTTTTACTTAGGGGTGTACTCACTTTTGTTGCCAGTGGTTTAGACATGGCATGGCAATGGTTGTGTGTTGAGTTATTTTGAGGAAACAGGAAATTTACACTGTTATACAAGCTGTACACCCACTACTTTACATTGTAGCAAAGTGTAATTTCTTCAGTGTTGCCACATGAAAAGATATAATAAAATATTTACAAAAATGTGAGGGGTGTACTCATTTTTGTGAGATACTGTATGTAATGTGGATGTATTTACAGCATGAGATGGTTACCTGGAGTCTTCTCCGAGGCCTTTGCTTCAGGAAAAGAGATCCCAAGAAACATATTTCATACCTTATATTGTAATTAATCTAAAATACTGGCTGCACAAAGGATTTAAAGAGTGCCCTGAAAGGATGCACTTAGAAAAGGTTTCTCTGGGACCACAACAGTTCACATATTCATGTTTGACCTCTACATGTAAAATAATGACTGCCATAGTTGCTAGGTATAGATATATATTTCTATCATACACTGTAATTCTGTATAGTCATGTGGGTTTGGAAATGTCTCTGAAGTCTAAATATGCCTATAAAAAATATGTTAGCACACAACTGTTGTGTCCTCACCTCTGATTGGAGGAAGGTGAGGGCCAGCAACTGTACTTTGTATTAAAGGAGTTGTAAAGGATTGTTTTCCCCCTAAATAGCTTCCTTAACCTTAGTGCAGTCCTCCTTCACTTACCTCATCCTTCGATTTTGCTTTTAAATGTCCTTATTTCTTCTGAGAAATCCTCACTTCCTGTTCTTCTGTCTTTAACTACTCGTTGTAATGCGAGGCTTTCTACCTGGTGTGAAGAAAGCCTCTTGAGGGGGGAGGGGGCGAGCAGGCAAGTCAGGGCGCTCTCTACTTTGCAGATAGAGAAAGGAGCTGTGTGTTAGTGGGCATCCTGACACTCCTGCTTGCCCCCTCCCCCCTCAAGAGGCGTTCTCCACACCAGGGAGAAAGCCTTCCATTACTGTGTGTAGTTACAGACAGAAGAACAGGAAGTGAGTATTTCTCAGAAGAAATAAGGACATTTAAAAGCAAAATCGAAAGATAAGGTAAGTGAAGGAGAACTGCACTAAGGTAAAGGAAGCTATTTAGGGAAAAGAAAAAATCCTTTACAACCCCTTTAAGTTAGAGTACTGAAATTCAATACTTGTCCACATTCCTGGTGTTTCTGACTTGAGTAGCAAATGCTCAATGTTTTGAAGAAGGACTAAAGCCAGTAATGTTGGATAGAGTAAAGGAAAGTTATAACACAGGTCAGTTTTCCTATCTGTGTCCTATTTGAGAGACACTTCACTTCCTGCCCTGTCCCAAAGCCAAAACAGGAAGTAAGAGGAAATACACTAAAAGGGGGGTTCTTATGACCCCACCAGGGTTATCAGAACTAGTGCCCCTAATGGAAATTCCCCTCTTATAGTTTTCCCCTAAAGCTTTATACACACGTACGGGCTTCCCGGCGGACTTTTTACCGCCGGGAAACCCGAGGGGAAAACTGAGAACCTGCTCAGTAACTTTTTCCCCTACACACGACCGGGTTTCCCAACAGGAAAACTGCCATGAGAGCTTTGGTCGGGAATCCCGGCCGTGTGTATGCTCCATCGCAGTGTTTCCCATAGGAAAACTGCCGGGGTAAAAACCACTGGGAATCCCGGCAGGAAAAAAGAGAGCTGGTACCCTTTTTTTCCCAGCAGTTTTCCTGTTGGGAAAACTCTGATGGAGCATACACACGGCCGGTTTTCCAGGCCAAAGGCTCTCATGGCAGTTTTCCCAATGAAAATATGGTCGCGTGTACGAGGCTTTAGTTGTACTTTGAACCTCTTGAGCAAAGGTGCAGTAATGTTTCTGTATTTTTTTTATCCCCTTTGCTTACTTGTATGTCATTTAAAACACTTTGTACCTTTTGCAAGTATGTACTGCATTTCTTTTTGAGACGGTGGAGTTCATTTACTAAAAAAATCGAGCATGTTCACTTATCTTAGTGAGTGAAAAATAACAAATTAAAAATTCATTTTGCAAAGAGTAATCATTTGTGCAAGAAAAAAAACAAAAACAGGATTTCAGTCAGATCGTTCACTAAGCTAAGTATCCTCTCTTTGCAAGGTGAATGTAAATCGGGGGTCACTTTATTTTTTTTTACTGCTATAAAATTAAGTATGCACACAGAAGTGAGCCTAATGCTGGGTACACACGTGAAGTTTTTTTCCTTCAACCCAGCGAGCCGAACGAAAATAAATAATTACATAAGGCTGTACTAACACATCCGATGTTAGTGGCGATCTCCCCCAATGATATATTGTATTCTGATAGCGGGACTGCCCCCTGCCTGCCAGAACACAGTGATCAGCGCTCACAACCATTGGCTGTGAGCGTTAATCGGATAGTTTTCCAGCATGCTTATTCGACAGACTGTCTGCTATTGCACCAGGAGCTGTACATATGGGCCGAAAGTCGGCCGGTTCCTACCGAACTGATCATTTACACCCGGTTTTCGCCCCATGTACCCAGTCCAATAACTTGATGAGTCCAATAACTCGTAATTTATGAGTGTTGACATGCATTGTAGCAGTGTTTTTGCATTTTTGTCCCGTGTGCTGGCAACATTTTCAGAATCGCTTCAGAGTATTCAGTAAGATCCCGAAAAGAAAGTGAGTGGGCTTCCAAAACTTGGGTGACCTCTGGTCACCTAGCAGGATCCAAAGTGGCCATTAACACATGGCCCAATCGAATGTAGGCTTCCTGTTGGCAGATGGAGAATGCCACGGTTTGATTATGGAAGGGAACTAATAAGTGGTCCTTCACTAACCCCAACTAGGAGGGAACCAGCTACATTCTGACTCAATGAAATAATGTGTGGGAAAGTAAAAATATAGTTGATACCTTTCCCTCTCAAACTAAATTTTGGTATGTATATTTCCAAAAGTATTTTGTTTTCTTCTTGAAGCATGGTTTCAACCCTAATCACAATGTTTATTCTAAAACAATGTAATATATTCATTGTGGTCAGAAAAATAAAAAAATGAATAACTCCTGTTCAGTAGAGCATTGATATACCTTTGGCCATGATAACAGTAGTCATGCTTCATGGCAGTAACTGACTTTATGAGACTCCAGTAATGCCCTTGCATGAAAGACAGCAACACAGATATGGTTATGTCACACAACTGTGAAAGATGGCTGGGTGGATATCAATTTCCAATATTTGCTGATGTATTTCAAACCAGTATTACACTGTGCACTTGTCATTACCTTAAATCTTCCAGGTTCATGTGAAAAAACAACATAAAACCTACAGGACAATTTAATGTGGTATATTACAAGAGGTATCTTGTGTTCTGGTCCCTGTATTGTTCATTATTTAGATTTCTATCCTGTGATTTTTATATACCCAGCTCTAGAAGGAAAATGCCTACAAGGGTACATTTACAAACTGTAAATTGGTTTCATTTTTGGAATGCCCCTGGACAATTTCAGCTAAATCAAACAAAGAATCTTGGGGGGGGGGGGGGGCTGGGTGCAAGGAATGTGGGGAAAAGTCAGAAGTCTCACTTCAGCTCAAGGGAAAAAAAACATTTTATATATATATATATATATATATATATATATATATATATATATATATATATATATATATATATATATATATATTTTTTTTTTTTTTTTTTTTGGGGGGTCTTTGTACCTGAGACTATAAAATGACAAAGCTGGGTGGAATTCTGCAAGACCAGGATTTCTATTATCATTTGCATTGTGTGTATTTATAGGTTACAATGATCCTTTTCTCTCCCTCTAGTGTTCATGCTCAGCAAGAATTGAAGAGCAGAATTTTTTTTTTATTATTGTATGCTAGATGAGACAATTTTAACAAGCGTAATTGTGAGAACACTGACCAAATTACTACTGATAGGCATATAAGACAAACATGTGTAGCACCCTCTAGTTAGGTAGGTGCTAGAGTAAGGATTTTTCTGGAGAGTAGGAACATTTAGGCAGCTGGTAGCTAGGCCTGTTTGTTTTCATTATAAGCTGGGAGTGGCTCAGGGTAGCAGCTAGTGACTCACAGGTAGCATCACTGAGACCTCCATCTTCTTTCTAGCGCTTGCTAGAAAGTTCTGGAAAGAGAGGAAGAGAGGAGAGGTGGAGCTGCCTGGGGTATTTCTAAGGAGCCCTGACCAATCCCCAACCTGGATTGGCAAGGGACAGGCCTCCTTAAAAAATCAGGGGTCAGCCCTGCTGAGGAGATGTCGGGTGGAAGAGCTGGGATGAGAGAGTGTGGAGGCTGCTGGGCCCACGGGGAGCTCCCCAGTCTGGGAGGGTGACCTTGGGCTGGGGCTTGGGTGGATCCAGCCTGGAAAGAGAGAGGCACATGAGAGAGCAAGGAGAGGACAACAGGAGTGAGCACTGCTAAGTCTCCAGAGAGGACAACTGGTCTCAGCCAGGAGGGCTGGTGAGTGGAGCACAGGTGGGAGGACTGTGGAGGCACGCCTGAGAGAACTGGGAGATTGCAGTTTGAGAGATAGGTGCAGAACCACAAGTGAGGACTGTGGGAAGGGCAGTGGAAAGAGGTCATTGCAGCCGAGCTGGCTGGCAGGGCCTGAGGAGAGCTATCTGGGATTGAAAGCTGAACAGAGGACAGTTAGCACCTGAACTATTTCTACATCACAGGGGCCTAAGGTTCCTGCCCACAAAGGGCAGTTTACTGAGGCCTGGCTGAGTGAGTGTTAGGCCTAACCATGTGGTGCTAGCTAGTCTGAGGGAGTAAAAGTCTGCAACAAGGGAAGTGCTGAAGGAGTAACAGTCTGCAGCAAGTGAAGTGCTGGAGGACTAATGGTGTGCGGCAAGTGACGTGCTGAAGGAGTGAAGGATAAAAGATGTTAAGCAAGAGTTTGTGCTGGAGAAAAGACTGGAGAGTGTATATACTGGAGTGTATATAGACGGTATATAGATGTCCCAAGCAAGTTTGCACTGAATATTTCTGGGCATCCCATAATTCCCTATTTCCCATCCAAGTTCAATCCCCTCAAAAAAACAAAGACTGTTGTAGTTCTCTGAGTGACTGAGAGATGGATGTCTGTCTGGGCAGGGTGACAGGTAAACCACTACTTCAGCAACCCCTACGGGGGCATGGCTACACATGATTAAGCTATATATTAGTGAGCGTGGAATTTAGCCTTTGTTTTATTTGTTAATTTGACATTGGCTGAGGCACTTGCAAACAAAGAGTTAAATATCATGACCACAAGAGATTAAACTCTCATGTGTACTTGTGCTATAATCTCTGATGGGCTGTTGAGTTCCTTCTGGCTTTTTTATTCTGCTGAGATATTGATGTAAAGTAATTATGTCTCTGAATCTGGTCCCTGGCCAAAAACTGTGGCCTTAGATAGTTCTGTGGGTTAAGCAAAACTATGCTCTTGAGAAGTGGGGATGGGACCACCAAATAATTTCACTCAACATATCTGCATGTGATAAAGTCACCTTAATCATAATTTACTAGGGGAAAGTAAAGTCAGTAAATAAATTATAATCTATGTTTTGTGATATTGCAGTCTGACTATTGATAGAATTCCAATCTGGTTCATTAGTGTTACTAAACCCACAACAGTACAATCAGTGTATATATGCAGCATAGCATGCTTGTTATACTCACTGTGGAACCCAAGGGGTTAATCCTCCGTATTGTGTAAAAAGGTTGTTTGATCTCGTCTTCTATGATCCTCCCCTTCTTCCACAATCCATCTCCTGATAGTACAGAGCCTTGGGGGCACTCTGCATATGCTCAGTTTGGTGTGTATTGCTAGAGATTTGTATATCTCTTGGGAGGGTGCATGTGATCAGCACAGGGCCAATCAGCACTGCCCAAAAAGAGGGTCAAGAGTCCTCAGCCCCATAGTACAGGCAGAGGAGAATGAATACTCCACCTACAAGCTTTAACCAGACACTGATAGAAGTCACAAGACTGCTATTTTATGCTGATGAGAAAAGGTATTTAGCAGTTTATATTTACTGAAAGTATTGTATTTCCATGTTATGTGTACTGTGGGAGACCAGATATAGTGAATGCATGGTCCTGGATTTAGTATTACTTTAATGTCAAAAATATATACTAGTGGGATGCTCATTTCCATTCTCCTTTTCTGTATCAAGTGGTTATTGCTAAATGTTTTCCTTAAAACATATGGGTAGGTGAAGTGAACATGCGCTTTGGCCATTTGGAGTAACACAGCAGGATCACATTAAAGCCCTTTTCCAGTCTGCTGCAGAGCACAATAAATAAATAAATAAATAATTATGATAACTGTCACAGTTGCCTGTGTGCTTATGTCAGCTTTCAGCTGAACTTTTATAGCAGACCCAGTCTACTCCAGTGATATGAGATCCAAGCTCCCACTGGTTTCCTCTTCTTCTGGGTCCACTGGCTTGATGCTCCGCCTACTGGGTTGGCTCTTAAGGTGTTACTTCTGAGGATGAGCACTAGAGTTCCATTAACTTGGCACCATTCTTACAAATTACAGGACTGTACATTGTACTGAGCATGCACCACAGTTAGTATGCAGATTGAAAAGGTTTTCTAGCGGGTAAGAACACCTTTTTTTTTTTTTTCCAGAAGAGACTTATAAAGTCTTATAGGGCCAGATTCAGAAAGATCAGCGGATCTTTCTGCTGGCGTAACGTAACTCATTTACGTTACGCCACCGCAAGTTTTTCAGGCAAGTGCTGTATTCACAAAGCACTTGCCTGTAAAGTTGCGGCGGCGTAGCGTAAATCCACCCGGCGGAATTCAAATTCGGCGGGTAGGGGGCGTGTATCATTTAAATGAAGCGTGTCTCTGTGCCGAAAGAACTGCGCACGCGCCGGCCGCGACTGAATCCCAGTGCGCATGCTCCAAATGACGTCGGCAACTCGTCATGCTTTCGTCGTGAACGTAAATTACGTCCAGCCGTATTCGCGAACGACTTACGCAAACGACGTAAAAAATTGAAAACTCGGCGCGGGAACGAAGGCCATACTTAACATAGGATACGCCGCACATACCCCTCATATAGCAGGGGTAACTATACGCCGGAAAAAGCATGCTAAGAAACATTTGTCCGCTGGAAATCTGTCCGCTAGCCTGTACACACGATCGGATCTGTCCGCTGAAACTGGTCGGCGGACCAGTTTCAGCAGACATGTCCGGTCCTGTGTACAAGGCCTGACAGAGACAGCATTGCTTAATAATATTATACCAGCAGTAGAGTGTTGTATTAAGGCTTATTGCCTGAAGCAAAGACCAGCGTGGTTCAAAAGCTTGCACTACAATTGATTTAGTTATCCAACAAGTGGTATCACCCTTAATTCCACAATACTAATATGAAAGGGTATTTGACAATCAGAGAGCAAGTTGTATACATCCTCAATAAGAAGCAATCATTTGTGATGGGTTCTTCACTGTAAAGATGCCCATAAATAAAAGTGATGATTGCTTCCCGATGAAAGCGGTTATGGCTGGGACTGGGAAACAATCATATCATCTGTTGGTGCTCTGCCGCTTCATCAGACACTCTCTTGTGTTTGGCAGTGTTTTACCTTCCCCCTCCATGGAAATAAATATGCGCCATCGGGAAACCTTAATTTATAGGATGATATTTTGTAAGAAAATTCCTTTGGTGGTCAAATCATACCTGCACATGTAACCACCAAATGGAAACACCCTATTTTTATTCACATGAAAGAATAACATATATTATAAATATTAGAAACAGGTTTTAATTGGGATTCTTTTGTTGGCTATCACGGCTGAGTGCCAAGGGATTTTTTTGCATAGTTAATGGCCCTTCCCATTGTGTATCTAACCTGTTAGCACTGAAGTGCTAACATTCTTACATCTGTTTGATGTATTGGTTGCTGGAATTAATATGAACCTTGCATGTTGCTGCACCTTTATGGAAGAATGGCACTGATCTCCATTGTCATCCAGACAGAATATAAAGGGATGTTATCTTGCAGTTGTCATTAGAACAAAATGTGCAGGAAAATCTTCTAATGGGGACACATGTTCTGGTGATAGCTGTCCAAAGCCTAGTACACGCTGGCCGAATGTCAGCCCGTGACTACTGCAGTCAGCCCGAAAGAAGATGGCCATTCAGCTCCCGATCAACTGGCTGAGAGTATTGACCTGAGTGTTCTGGCGGGTGGCCCTCCCTCTGACAGCATACAATAGAACAGCAGGGGAGATTGCTAGTTCAGTGGCTATGACCTGAGCTCTCAAGTTTTTTTTTTGTTCAGCCCTACTAGTGTGTACCAGACTTAAGAGGGTGTACAGGACGCCAGGGTTGGGTCCTAGACGGGCGCCAATATTTGGAGTGCTGTCCCTTTAAGGCAATGGTATAGTGTTCAGGAGGTCACCCAGAGGGGGTGAGAAATTCCGGGCAGTAAAAGTTGATCCAGAGAGGATGGCCTACAGTCCTCTCTGTCCTTGTTAGAGTATCATTTGCGGCCCGGAATTTCCAAGGCTCTAAAGTGACGTTCGGGAGGGAAAGAGCCTCCTCTCCTGACCACTGGCAGTCAAGCACACAGGGGGTTAAGAACTTCCAGGAAAACAGCTTAAAAGACAGGAAGTGCTGATAGAGGAGGTGATGAGTATGGGAGTGTACCTGTCTGAAGAAGCTGTGTACCTCTGAGAAGCTGATAAAGGGTCAGCAAGGACTGGAAGTTCTGCGGGTGAAGACCTGCCTAAAACCGTATGTGCCTTTGCTTTAATTCATTGCTGTGCTGAAGAAAAACAGACTTTTTTGTTTATGCTGGAGACAAGCGGACTTTTACTTTCATATTTTTCCCTGTGTGCTGAATAAAGCGTTATTTTTGGTTTGGTCACATATAAAAACCCTTTTTGGTTCAACGTTAACGGTTTACGCACTTAATCCCGCAGAGCTAAACAACCCCCAAAGTTCACAAGGGGAATTCGCCTTGCTTTGTAGAGATTTCCTCCAAACATATCTCAACAGAAAGTGAAGGAAATCTCCCAAACAGAACACATACAGCAAAAATAAAATGACAAAGGCTTTAACTTTTCCCTACTCTATCCAAAAAAGAAAATTGTGTAGTTGTATAGTGATGACTCACTATAGAGCCACTTAAAATAATTGGGTTCTACCGGTCCCGTGGCTTTCTGACCTACATATGGACCAAACAGCCCACTGACAAACCTCTGGCAATAATCAGGCAGCAGTCACTTTGATTTTTTACTAATTATTGCAGTACTGTGACTAGAGAAAGGATTGGGGGTGCAGGATACCAAAAGGAAGACAGATATACTGAATCAGCATTAGTTCCTATGAGAGAGAATTCTAAAATTACAGTAGATGCTGATGAACATTGCACATTGATGCCAGACACTATAAGAAACAAACATACCTATGAACCCAGGAATGACAGATGTTTGCATACACCTGCCTGTGCAAATAAAGGAAAAGTTACAGCTGTACATTGGTAACTACAAACCCAAGAATTTACTTGGGTATAGGGATAGATGTGCATCCAGGGCCGCTCATCTGTCCTTGTACATAGAAAAATGCCCAGATATGCAGTTACCAGCATTCAGCTGCATACTTTGATTGATTTGCCATGACCTCTTAGAGTAGTACTAAGTACTAAGTTTCTAAGATTTCCCTCTCCTAAATGCTTCTTTCCAACTTCAACGCTGGTCTTTCTCTGGATTAGGCTGGGGTAAACCTAACATCCCACCACCACTACTCAGAATCCCAGAGGTTCTACTTTCTGGTAGAGCGGAATCTCCCATGGAGCTAACTTTCTTTCCAAGTGTTTTTCGGCTTTCTGGTCTAGGTCCCTCTACTGCGGCTGTGGTAGTAGCTGACCATACTCAGACCAAAGGTTAATGAACTATTGCTGCAGCCAGCCTCAGCAGATCCATTTAAAGTGACCCAAGTCTTTAGTCTCTCAGCAGTGGGTGCTGTACACTCCAAAGCCTCAGCAGGGTACCTGGTGTAGTGGTCCATGCTGAAAATACTGGGCAGGAAGTTTTTATATAGTAAGTCCATCAAACATTAGCCAACTGGTCAACAGACTTAGATGTGCTGGGTCTAGATCCTGCCACTGATGTATGCCCAAAGAGATGATAGTACACCTTCTTGTCTTTCGCTGGTTCAGTGTGGGTTGTCTTCCCCAGTGGATTGCTCATGTGTTTAAAAAGCAAATAGCACCTTCTTCACCATGGGTGTCCGCTCCATAGGGCAAGGGTGGGCGCTTGCCCCCCCCCCCTTAGAAATCAGTTCCATGATCCTCGGTGAGAAAAACAGCGGGCAGGAAACAAGGCGGCGGCACGGCGAATCCAATTAGAACCGTTCTCCCTCTCTTCTAGCTCCAGCTGACAGAGAGGGGGTTGTTATTCCCTTGGGGGGGGGGCTTCATTTTTTATGATATTGTTATTCAAAGTTGCTAGTTGCTTGATAGTAGCATCAGGTTTTTCAAACCTTTGCATGCCTGCGCTTTATGTGATAATGACTAAGCACCTCCCCTTAATGACATTGTCAAAAAGGGACCGAGCATGGATGACCTTAAAATGATGCCCACCCTGAAAAAAGTTCAGCGGACGCCCATGTTCTTCACAGTTCTGGCACCAAAGCTTCCCTCCAGAAAGATCCCTTGGCACAAATACCAACAATCTTTCTCTCCTGACAAAATAGGACAGGTCCTTCCATTGAAAATATAACTCTGTGACATCCTTTCTTGCATTTTCCAAAAAAAAAAATGTCCACAGAAACACTTGAAATCCACAAACTATGGGAATTCAGTACTTTTTACCACTGAATGCAGTACTCAAACTGGTGAGAGGACTTAGGGGTGCAAGATACCACTAAGATACGAAATAGGAGGATAGACATACTAAATCAGCAGAAGGTAATATAAGAGTGACCTTTAAAAATAGATGTTGATGTACCGGGAATAGCCAGATGAATCTGTGACCCTTGCAAAGCTTCCACCTTTCTTGCTCCTGAATCTAAATGATGTCCCTCTGTAAACAGACAAAAATACCTGAGCCTCCTTCTTACAATATCCAAATGTCAACTTCTAACCAGCTTCTCTATGACACTCTTCAGCAAGCAGAATCTGTCTGCAGCCCAGTTTCGTCCATGCATGCACTCCAGCTTCGTGTCGCATGCCAAGCCTAAACAGCAATTCTTCACACAGGCCTCTCAGGGATAAAAAATAAAAAGAATCTTAACCCAATATGCCCACTTTTGATCCTACCTTTGCACCATAAAATACAGTTTAAAATTCATAAAATTTAAAAACGTAATAAGAGTCCATCTTCCACTTTAAAAAAATCTAAAATAATCACAGATTTACCAGAAAGCAGTAATAGGTATAGTAGGTAAACAGTGGCACTCTAGAATGAAGCATATCATATATACAATAAAGGAGCACCCAGTGAATAGGTGAGTGATAACATTAAATAGAGTCCGAAATTAACATATTCACAGCTAGATATGTCAAATGGATAAAGCCTTTGATGGCTCACTGATATTGGAAATGAAGCCTCCACATTACACCACGTGAAATTGGTGTCACCAGATCCCCATGCTGGATCAGTTCTCAAGCCTATAGAGTACAAAAATTCCAGAGTTCTATATACCTTGTGTAAAATTAAAATCAGAGTCAATCTATATGGAGAAAGAGAGGCGAGAGGAAGGGACCAAAGAGTCTCCTCCCACACCTCCTCAGCTATAGAGCCAATGTAATGTCCCATTCCCATCCTGCCTTGGAGCAAATAGAGAACCTCAATAAGAACTTATCCAAAACTCTGAATGAGTCCTAACAGTTCGATAACTGCCATTTGCTGGCAGGGGTCTGCAGTCCCAATTGATTTAGCAATGAGAATAATTCTCCTTGTGCTAGCTGTAAAGCTTGGTGGACTACTGATCCCAGACAGTCCTGTGCAAGTCCTGCCAACCCTCCTGGCAGCAGAAACTTGACTCAAACACTGGTGACATCGCATCCTCTCTCTCTGGCTTCACATCCACTCCTGGCATGTCTCTCCCAGACTTCTCCACTGTGTCTGTCACTAACTGACCCCGGAATGGATCCCTCCTAGTAACCTGCCTGGAAATGTTCCCCGCTGTCCTCTTCCTGCTCCTGTTACAGACACATCTCAATGACCATTTATGGAGAGTTTCCTTTTCAGCTCCAGACCCAAGTTCACCACCCCTAGAAAGTGGGCTCCCTCAAGGGCCACGACAGACTAACACTCCTTCGCTAGTTCTTCCACCTGACAACTCCTTCCACAGCAGGCTGACCATGAGTATATATAGGAGGCTTTCCCCTGACAATCCTAGTTAGGGATTGGTCAGGGCTCCCAGATACACTCCATGCCACTCCCTTCCTCTGCCCTGTCTCTCTTCCAGAACCCTCTAGAAACAGGGGAGGCGTCAGAGAGATGAAGTACATATCAGTCACCTACTGCTGTACTCAAGACCACTCCCACCCCCCAGATCAAAAACAAACAGGCTAGCTCACAGCTAGGCCTGCCTAAATTTACCTGCACTGGCTGTAACAAAAACAGAACTACTATAGAAACCTACCTACCTAAGACAGAGGGTGCTATATATGTATGCCTTTATTGCTCTCAGCCTCCTCCAAATCTTCACATTCTTTTTTTTTTTGTTGTTACTGTGATCCAACTTCCTGTTAGCGGGTTGTTATTTATTTTTTTCCACGGTTTCACTGAGGAGGAAGTGAAGGGGGAAAAGGAAAGGATTGTAGCTCACGAAGGATATTACAAGGAGGCAGAAAAACAAATTAAGAAACAATGTTGTGAAAAATAGATTACAGGCCAATAAAAAGTGATTGTGTAAGGAGTATTTGGGGAGAATAAGGATACAGTATCTCACAAAAGTGAGTACACCCCTTACATTTTTGTAAATATTATATTATATCTTTTCATGTGACAACATGTGACATGTGATACTTTGCTACAATGTAAATTAGTGAGTGTACATCTTGTATAACAGTGTCAATTTGCTGTCCCCTCAAAATAACTTAACACAGCCATTAATGTCTAAACTGCTGGCAACAAAAGTGAGTACACTCCTAAGTGAAAATGTCCAAATTGGGCCCAATAAGCCATTTTCCCTCCCTGATGTCATGTTACTCATTAGTGTTACAAGGTTTCAGGTGTGAATGGGGAGTAGGTGTGTTAAATGTGGTGCTATTGTTCAACATGGCACCTCATAGCAAAGAACTCTCTGAGGATATGAAAAAATAATTGCTGCTCTACATAAAGATGGCCTAGGCTATAAGAAGATTGCCAAGACCCTGAAACAGCATGGTGGCCAAGACCATACAGCGGTTTAACAGGACAGGTTCCACTCAGAACAGGCCTCACCATGGTCGACCAAAGAAGTTGAGTGCACGTGCTCAGCGTCAAATCCAGAGGTTGTCTTTGGGAAATAGATGTATGAGTGCTGCCAGCATTGCTGCAGAGGTTGAGGGGGTGGGGGGTCTGCTTGTCAGTGCTCAGACCATACGCCACACACTGCATCAAATTGGTCTGCATGGCTGTCATTCCAGATTGAAACCTCTTCCAAAGGTGATGCACAAGAAAGTCCGCAAACAGTTTGCTGAAGACAAGCATGGATTACTGGGACCATGTCCTGTGGTCCGATGAGACCAAGATAAACTTATTTGGTTCAGATGGTGTCAAGCGTGTGTGGCCACAACCAGGTGAGGAGTACAAAGACAAGTGTGTCTTGCCTACAATCAAGCATGGTGGTGGGAGTGTCATGGTCTGGTCTGCATGAGTGCTGCCAGCACTGGGGAGCTACAGTTCATTGGGGGAACCATGAATGTCAACATGTACTGTGACATACTGAAACAGAGCATGATCCCCTCCCTTCCGAGACAGAACCACAGGGCAGTATTCCAACATGATACAACCGCAAACACAACTCCAAGACGACCACTGCCTTGCTAAAGAAGCTGAAGGTAAAGGTGATGAACTGGCCAAGCATGTCTCCAGATCCAAACCCTATTGAGCATCTGTGGGGCATCCTCAAACAGAAGGTGGAAGATCTCAAGGTCTCCAACATCCACCAGATGTGATGTCATCATGGAGGAGTGGAAGAGGGCTCCAGTGGCAACCTGTGAAGCTCTGGTGAACTCCATGCCCAAGAGTGTTAAGGAAGTGCTGGAAAATAATGGTGGCCATACAAAATATTGACACTTTTTGGCCTAACATTTTCACTTAGGGGTGTACTTACTTTTGTTGCCAGCAGTTTAGACATTAATGGCTGTGTGTTGAGTTATGTTTAGGGAATGGCAAATTGACACTGTTATACAAGCTGTACACTCACTACTTTACATTGTAGCAAAGTGCCATTTGTTCAGTGTTGTCACATGAAAAGATAAATAAAATATTTACAAAAATGTGAGGGGTGTACACACTTTTGTGAGATACTGTATCTATAGTGTCACTTTAACCACTTAAGACCCGGACCAAAATGCAGGTAAAGGACCAAGCCCCTTTTCGCGATTCGACACTGCGTCGCTTTAACTGAAAATTGCGCAGTCATGCGACGTGGCTCCCAAACAGAATTGGTGTCCTTTTTTTACCACCAATAGAGCTTTCTTTTGGTGATATTTGATCACCTCTGCGGTTTTTATTTTTTGCGCTATAAACAAGAATAGAGCGACAATTTTGAAAAAAATTCAATATTTTTTACTTGTTGCTATGATAAATATCCCCCAAAAATATATAAAAAAATATTTTTTTCCTCAGTTTAGGCCGATACGTATTCTTCTACCTATTTTTGGTAAAAAAAAAAATCGCAATAAGCGTTTATCGATTGGTTTGCACAAAATGTATAGCGTTTACAAAATAGAGGATAGTTTTATTGCATTTTTATTAACGGTTTTTTACTACTAATGGCGGCAATCAGCGATTTTTTTTCGTGACTGCGACATTATGGCAGACACTTCGGACAATGCTGACACATTTTTGGGACCGTTGTCATTTTCACAGCAAAAAAAATGCATTAAAAATGCATTGTTTACTGTGAAAATGACAATTGCCGTTTGGGAGTTAACCACAAGGGGGCGCTGAAGGGGTTAAGTGTGAGCTCATCTGTGTTTCTAACTGTAGGGGGGTGTGGCTGTAGGTCTATATTAGGAAACACACGATCGATGACGGAACCACAGTGAAGAACGGGGAAGCTGTGTTCACACACGGCTCTCCCCGTTCTTCAGCTCCGGGGACCGATCGCGGGACTCCAGCGGCGATCGGGTCCGCGAGTCGAACGGCCGCGGTCACGGAGCTTCGGTCTGGCCCGCGACCCACGGCTGGGCATTTAACAATCACGTACAGGTACGTGATTGTGCCCAGCCGTGCCATTCTGACGACGTATATCGGCGTTAGGCGGTCCTTAAGTGGTTAAGTCCCTTCCCTGAAATATAGATTTAAACAATTCTCACCCATTTTTGTCACATTTTGACATGAATTTTTTTTGGCTATCACTGACTTTGATGGATCCTTACAGTTAGAATATCCTACTGGAACAACTGGATTGTTTCCACCCATTAGCTATTGCCTCTTGATATAAGAGTGGTGCTGGGGAATGTCTGCAAAGATCTAAAGAATTCATGCTCATGTAATAAATACATACATGTCCACATTGTAATTTGTTTACGGGATTCTAATTCTAATGTCTTATTCTGTGTATATTGCCGTTGACTTCTTATGTTTAGGGTATAGTTTTTGAGGGTAATTTACTAAAAAATGAATTGACCATGAACAATCTTTTGAAGGTCAGTTGTAAATAACCTGATATTTTTAAGCACTGTGGTCGAATGAGCACAGGCTGAAATTCCTGACATTCTTGAAATTCTGATGATGCATAGCCAACTAATATGTATGAGCAACATTACAACTTCCATCCTCAAATCTATTAATTTAGCCCCACTGTACTATTTTTATACTTAAATCTTTTAAATCAACCTCATTTGCACACACACACACACTCCTCTGTTTACATGATTTGTTCATTAACCCTAGTAAATCAGTTTATCTTTCTGGCAATTGCCTTGTTTCCACTGTTAAATCAACCTGGTGACAGTAAGTCCCCTACTTTAGAAGGAGTTCCATTCCGGGAGGGAAGTCCCTCAGTCAGAACACGATAGAAAAGCTGTGAAGATCGCTGCACCGACATTGCTTGTGTTGGTACATCGATCTGTCCGGGTTTTTTTTCGTTCAGCCTGCTGGGTTGAATGAAAAAACATGTTCGCATCTTTGAAAGTTCTCAACTCAAAGGTACGTATGTAGGGGACTTGTTATTGTTATTGATCTTTGCCAAAACTAAGCAACTGGCCTGACTTTCTAACCTCAGCCTGACTTTTCTTAAAATCTTTGTGACTGTTCTAACCTGTACTTTTCCATTCTGCTTTAATATTTCCATAATATGTGTTGAGCCACAGTTCAGGATTTTTAATCCACTGCTGCAAATAAAGAAGTATTTGTCTTCCAAATAAAAAAATGATGTTAACAACTTTGTACAGGAATTTAAAGTCATGTAAAAAGAGTAAGTACAACCCATGAATATTGTTGATCTTTTCCCCATATTTGAACAAGCAAACATTAGATCTTAACGCGGAGTTCCACCCAAAAATGGAACTTCCGCTGTCCGGATTCCTCCCCCCTCGAGTGTCACATTTGGCACCTTTCAGGGAGGGGGGAGCAGATACCTGTCTAATACAGTTATTTGCACCAACTTCCGGGCATAGATAGCCGCATTATCTGCGGCTATCTACACCACGTCCGGCGCCTCCTCCTTCCCCCCGCTGTCTTCTGGGGGACACATAGGTCCCAGAAGACAGAAGGGACCATTCAGATCGCGCCACGCGACTCGCGCAAGCACAGTAGTAGGGAACCAGGAAGTGAAGCCGCAAGGCTTCACTTCCTGATTCTCTAGCCGTAGATGGCAGCGGCAGCATCCGAGAGCCAAGGGAGAGATCTGCTTCGGGTGCCGACATCGCGGGCGCCCTGGACAGGTAAGTGTCCTTATTTTAAAATTTAGCAGCTGCAGTATTTGTAACTGCTGACTTTTAACAAAAACAAATTTGACGGACCTCCGCTTTAATTTAGCCTCCCTGGCGGTATTACCGAGTGTGGCTCGGGGGTTAAATTTCAGTACCATTAGCGATAACCCCGAGCCACACTCGGGATTGCATTGCAGGATCCTGGTGCAGTATACTCACCTTGTCCCCAGGATCCTGCTATGTCCCCTCGCTAAGTCTGTGGGCTGTGTCCTCGCTCGATGTCTGTGTGCCAGGCTCCGTTCCCTGCGAGCGACACATGGGGACGGAGCCTGGTGGCAAATTCAAAAATGACAAAATTCACAATACATACAGTACACTGTAATCTTACAGATTACATTACTGTATGAAATTATTTCATATCCCATTTGTCCCTAGTGTTTTCTCCAGTGCCCTGCATGCAGTTTTAATATTATATATACTGTTCTTTATGCCTGGAAACTTGAGATTGTCCATGGCAAGCAAAAAGTGTCCCTTTATGTCAAAAGTGGTTTGAGACCAGCTAGAAAACAGCGATAGTAAATTAGAACACTTGCAGAATTGAGCGATAGTGAAATAGTGGGGAAATTCATTCATATCATATTATAATTATTATATTATTATTTTTTTTATAATTATTTATAGTTATTATATTATAATTTATGATTTTGTGTTTCAAACTTTATCATACCCGGGATGTCTACTAGACTCTTGTTTGGACAGATTTAAGTGAGTTATTCCTAAGAATTACAGGCCTAAAATCTAAAACGCCAAATTTCTATGCAAAACAATTGTACCGCTTTGAGACCCAAAAATCTGACATAATCATACCGCCAGGGAGGTTAAATAGTGCCTACAGATAAAGGTGATAAACTTGAACAAATGACACATAAATCTGACATTCATCTCCATGATCTAAATGAACAAAAATGCAGATTTGTTATGTGGAAAAAGTAAGTACACCCACACATTTAGACTACTTTCACACTATTTCAGACTATTCACAAAGCACTTGCCTCCTAAGTTATGGCAGGGTAGCGTAAATGGGCCAGCGTAAGCGCGCCTAATTCAAATGAGGAACTGGGGGGCGTGTTTTATGTTAATGAATCGTGACCCGACAATATTGTCCGTGGACATATCCCAGTGTGCATTGCTCCAAAGTATGCCGCAAGGACTTATTGGTTTCGACGTGAACGTAAATTACGTCCAGCCCCATTCACGGATGACTTACGCAAACAACGTAAAATTTTCAAAATTCGATGCGGGAACGACGTCCATACTTAACATTGGCTAGGCCAGCTTTTTGTTGGACTAACTTTACACCTGAAAACGGCTTATGTAAACGGTGTATCTTCACTGCGACGGGCAAGCGTACGTTCGTGAATAGGCGTATCTTGCTGATTTACGCCTAGAATGCGTAAATCAGCGTTCACGCCCCTAGCGGCCGGCGTAACGAGACAGCTAAGATACGACGGCGCAGGCAGTCGTATTTTAGCTACATTTAAGTGTATCTCAATTTGAGAATACACTTAAATGTACGACGGCGCAGATTCAGAGTTACGACGGCGTATCTACTGATACGCCCGCTTAACTCTTTCTGAATCTAGCTAATAATTACTAAATTTAATATGCTGGTTTGTTGAAAATATGCTCTTCCCTGTACACCTTAATTCTTGAAGATCTCTCTCACAGGCTGCAATCTAACTATAGCAATAATGCATACTTACTCTGCAGTAATAATCTTTTCCACCATTCCCTTGCAGCAGTCGGGACATTCCCCATCATTAGCCTTGAGAGGGAAAATCACTTATTGACAATCCACTTATTTATTACTATGGAGGACCAGCTGTGCTTGTTCACACTGCCTACAAATAAGGATTTTAAGACTAAAATGCTAATTTGCGGTTGCTAGGATATACAGGAAAATACCAGTAAGTCAACAGCTCACATGCTGTAAATGTTTACCTTAAAAAAATGTGGGTGAGGGCCTGACAAGTTACATAAAATAACAGTTACCTTCTTATAACTTGAAGGATATACAGTACCTGCTTGCTCTGCCATCTGATCAGGCAATCAGATCCCAATAGCATAGTTGCCAACATTTGAAAAAAAATTCCAGGGACACTTTGCAGCACAGCTATTAATTAAATTACCACACTCACTTCCCCGAAGCTCCACCCACTCCGCATAATCTTTGCCTACTTATTCTATTATCAGACACGATACATTGGACTAGAACCCCTACACACCACCTTGTTTACTAACACAATAATAAATCACAGAGGCTCACACATAATGCTGTGTAAAGTGCAGCACTCACCAAGTCTCTTAGGAGTTGGCTTAGCCCCTCCTCTCTGTGGTGGAAAGGAGACGCTCCTAGTGCAGTCACCACGCCCGGCCCCCGGGTGTTCCGCTCAGTCATGGCTGCCGCCGGCAGGTCTCGCTCAGACTCCCGCTGCATCCTGCATTATTCCGACCGAGAACTGTGCTGAGCTCAGAGGACCCGACAAACCCCCATCATGGTAATATTTGGAGAGGCCCTGAAGCCGCACATGCCTTCCCCACTAGCAGGGGTCAAGTCCTGGGAAAAAAAGTGTGGGAACTCACCCAAGACCACCCCCCACCTCAAAAATAAAAAGAATGTGTGTGTGCGTGCATAATTTATGTATATATATATATATATATATATATATATATATATATATATATATATAAAACAAATAAAGTGCAACATTCATTGTAAAGTGCCAGTTCACGAGGACAGCTCCAAAATTTACATGCATTACACACACACAAAAAAAAAAAAAAAACACCACAATGTGTGATAATGGTTCCCTCGGGAATTTCTAAAACTAATAGTGTGTATAAAAAAAGAGAGAGACTGTGCAACCAGGAGATGGTCAGAGACTGTGTGTCCAGGATACAGGAGATGATCAGAGACTGTGCGGCCATAATACAGGAGATGATCAGAGACTGTGCGGCCATAATACAGGAGATGATCAGAGACTGTGCGGCCATAATACAGGAGATGGTCAGAGACTGTGCGGCCATAATACAGGAGATGATCAGAGACTGTGCGGCCATAATACAGGAGATGATCAGAGACTGTGCGGCCATAATACAGGAGATGGTCAGAGACTGTGCGGCCATAATACAGGAGATGATCAGAGACTGTGCGGCCATAATACAGGAGATGGTCAGAGACTGTGCGGCCATAATACAGGAGATGATCAGAGACTGTGCGGCCATAATACAGGAGATGATCAGAGACTGTGCGGCCATAATACAGGAGATGGTCAGAGACTGTGCGGCCATAATACAGGAGATGGTCAGAGACTGTGCGGCCATAATACAGGAGATGATCAGAGACTGTGCGGCCATAATACAGGAGATGGTCAGAGACTGTGCGGCCATAATACAGGAGATGATCAGAGACTGTGCGGCCATAATACAGGAGATGGTCAGAGACTGTGCGGCCATAATACAGGAGATGATCAGAGACTGTGCGGCCATAATACAGGAGATGATCAGAGACTGTGCGGCCATAATACAGGAGATGGTCAGAGACTGTGCGGCCATAATACAGGAGATGATCAGAGACTGTGCGGCCATAATACAGGAGATGATCAGAGACTGTGCGGCCATAATACAGGAGATGGTCAGAGACTGTGCGGCCATAATACAGGAGATGGTCAGAGACTGTGTGGTCATAATACAGGAGATGATCAGAGACTGTGCGGCCATAATACAGGAGATGATCAGAGACTGTGCGGCCATAATACAGGAGATGATCAGAGACTGTGCGGCCATAATACAGGAGATGGTCAGAGACTGTGTGTCCAGGATACAGGAGATGATCAGAGACTGTGCGGCCATAATACAGGAGATGATCAGAGACTGTGCGGCCATAATACAGGAGATGATCAGAGACTGTGCGGCCATAATACAGGAGATGGTCAGAGACTGTGCGGCCATAATACAGGAGATGATCAGAGACTGTGCGGCCATAATACAGGAGATGATCAGAGACTGTGCGGCCATAATACAGGAGATGGTCAGAGACTGTGCGGCCATAATACAGGAGATGATCAGAGACTGTGCGGCCATAATACAGGAGATGGTCAGAGACTGTGCGGCCATAATACAGGAGATGGTCAGAGACTGTGTGGTCATAATACAGGAGATGATCAGAGACTGTGCGGCCATAATACAGGAGATGATCAGAGACTGTGCGGCCATAATACAGGAGATGATCAGAGACTGTGCGGCCATAATACAGGAGATGGTCAGAGACTGTGCGGCCATAATACAGGAGATGGTCAGAGACTGTGTGGTCATAATACAGGAGATGGTCAGAGATTGTGGAGGTAAGTATGGAGTCCTTAGCCCTGCAAAAACTCTTAACAGGATCTGGAGCTTGTACCTTTTTTTTTTCATCACTGTGGCAAGTAAATAGTGTGGTGGAGGGCCCCCAAGTTGTACATAACTCTTCATACCTACATAGCTAATAGATGACAGAGCAGTAACTTGAAGTGCCCATCCCATATCCACACTTCAGGTCTGTCCTAACACACATGCAGTCTGCCCCCAGGACACAGTATACAGCTCCTCTATGCTGTACAGTACAGAGACACTAATGAGCAGCAATGACACAGCTCACCTGTGTCCAGTCCTAAGCACTCCACCCCTGTCATCTTGGGTCTCCCCCTCCTCCCGGCATCTTGATGCTCCTCCAAGCAATCGCTGCACACCCACAGAGTACTGAGAGCCAGGCACACATGGTGGCTGAGGAGGGAGATGTCAGCAGTGCCCTCATTGGATATCGGGAACAGGGCTCTGCAGCATGATGTAAGTGAAGCTCTGATTGGCAGAGTGTGTGGTGGACGGGGCTGTGTGTGTAAGCAGCCAAAGGCCAGTCCCTGAGGGACCGGGATGCATTCCTGCAGGACTCGAGCACTGCCCACTAGCCGGGACAAGTCCCGGCAGGCTAAATTAGCCGGGACTAGGTCCCAAATAACGGGACTGTCCCTTTAAAAACGGGACAGTTGGCAAGTATGCAATAGCTTGTCCATACATATAATCTACCAGGTGCTAAAGGGGTGTGACCATGCATTAACACTTAAAGCGGTAGTTCCCCCTCCAAAAAATTGTTACCCTTCGATTCCTGCTCGTTTTGTCTAGGGGAATCGGCTAGTTTTAAAATCAAAGCTTTACTTACCGTTGTAGAGAGCGATCTTCTCCGCCACTTTCGGGTATGGGCTGCGGGAGTAGGCGTTCCTTCTTGATTGACGGTCTTCCGACGGGCTTCCGACGGTCGCATCCATGGCGTCACGAGTAGCCGAAAGAAGCCGAACGTCGGCGCGGCTCTATACGGCGCCTGCGCACCGATGGTCGGCTACTTTCGGAAAATCGTGACGCGATAGATGCGACCGTCGGAAGCCTGTCAATCAAGAAGGAACGCCCAGACCCGAAGAACATACCCGGAAGTGGCGGAGAAGATCGCTCTCTACAACGGTAAGTACAGCTTCGATTTTAAAACAACTAGCCGATTCCCCTAGACAAAACGAGCATCAATCTAAGGGTAACAATTTTTTGGAGGGGGAACTACCGCTTTAAAATACTGGATGAACCCTCTGCACGCTGCTATATCTTTTCAAGCAAAATGTTGCAATAACAAATTGGGATATTTAGTTCATTGCAATACATGTTTAAGCTGGCCAACTGCATAAAAGTAATCCCTCTGTAGCCAGTAGGGATGAGCTCCGGCGTGTTTGCAAACTCCACGTGCAGAGCCCACCAGGAAGTCTGCACGGCGCTGCGCTAACCACAGGCAGGGAGACATGTCCCGATCTCTGCAGCCGAGCATCGGGACAATGTCTCCCTGCCTGTGATTAGTGCAGCATCGTGCAGACTTCCTGGCGGGCTCTGCACGTGGAGTGTGCGAACATGCCAGAGCTCATCCCTAGTAGCCAGTCCTACTCTGCCTTGCCACTGCAAATGCTGCTGAGGACACCATGCCAACATGAGGCAAAAAAAACTAAATATCCCTATTCTGTCTTGCAAAGTTTGCTTGAAAGGGTATAGCAATGTGTAGATGGTTCAAGCAGTATTAGTGTTAATATGTGGTCACACCCCTGGTAGATTACAGTAGGTGACTGCGATATTGTGTCAATCTCGCTCCTTTTCTCTGCGAGATTGACCACCTACGTGCCCCATCGCGGGAGCCAGCGCCGAGCCGGCTCGCCGCGACGGAAAAAGCCGACATAGAAGCGACGAGGATCCGACTTGGATTCCTGCCAATTCTAGACGCTGTGTTTGGTATGAATCATGAGGGGGAACTCCACGCCAAATAAAAAAAAAAACGTCATGGGTTCCCCTCCAGGAGCATAAAGGCCCTTAGGTCTGGTATGGATTGTAAGGATAAGCCCCCTACGCCAAAAAAACAGCTTATCGGAATTCGGGAGCCCCCTTTAAAAAAGGAGCCCCCAGATACCAGCCCCCCACCCTAGGTGAATGAGTATGGGGTACATCGTATCCCTACCCATTGTAAACGGCGCCTTGCTGTATTGCGTTCCACGCTGGAACGCATACGGCGACCGTGCGATGACTTCATTGCTCTGCGCCGTGTGCGTTCCAGCTTGGAACGCGGAAGTGCCGAATGCAATTAGCATTGCATTCGGCACACATGCCTTGCCACTATAAACAGAACGGCGTGTATTACACACGCTGTTCTATTATTGTCAGCCCTAACGGCCACGCTACAATCCTGGCACCATTGCTTCCACACTGGACAACAAGCCAGGTTGCCACTTAATGGACATTCTACCATCATCCTCTCTACATCCAGGCCGTCATTGCTGGGGACACCTAGAAAGATCTTCCCTGCTGACACTCTACACTACGGAATCCTTTGCTGTTAACTTCAAGCCCTGCAAAAGTAGCAATTGTTCCATCTGTAGTACCTTAGAAAGACCTGCTACATATATTGCCTCTAAACATTCGTTGAATATAATTCTGGCTTGCTAGATATTAACATACTGCTTTGGCCTGACTGTTATGTTACTGCCTGTTGATGTGGAACTTCTTAAAGGAACATATACTCTCAAATTAATCTGAGCTATATATGCCTTTCGTATGCAACTATTAGTTGGTATCACAAACCCCATTTACTACGTGCTTGACATAAGTTCTTACTTGTGGGCCTGTGCCTTAAGGGCCAGATTCTCGTAGACTGGCGTATCTTTGCGGCAGCGTAACGTATCTGATTTACGTTACGCCGCCGCAACTTACACGGGCAAGTGCTGTATTCTCAAAGCACTTGCTCCGTAAGTTGCGGCGGTGTAACGTAAATCGGCCGGCGTAAGCCCGCCTAATTCAAATGTGGAAGGGGGGGCGTGTTTTACGTTAATCTACTGTGACCCGACGTGATTGACGTTTTTTTTACGAACGGCGCATGCGCAGTCCATGGAAATCTCCCAGTGTGCATTGCTCCTAATAAGCCACAAGGATGTATTGGTTTCGACGTGGACATAAATGACGTCCAGCCCCATTCACGGATGAGTTACGCAAACAACGTAACTTTTTAAAATTTGGACGCGGGAACGACGGCCATACTTAACATTGGCTGCGCCTCAAATAGCAGGGGCAACTATACGCCAGGAAAAGCCTAACGCAAACGGTGTAACTTTACTGCGTCAGCCGCGCGTACGTTCGGGAATTCGTGTATCTAGCTAATTTGCATACTCAACGTGGATTTCAACGGAAGCGCCACCTAGCAGGCCAAAAAAAAAATTGCACTTAAGATCCGACGGCGGAAGAGACTTACGCCTGTGGGATCTAATGGATATCTATGCGTAACTGATTCTAAGAATCAGTCGCATAGATACGACGGCTCAATGCAGAGATACACGGCGTATCTGGAGATACGCCATCGTATCTCGGTTGAGAATCTGGGCCTAAGTTACTGAACATGTTCACCTTATCTTTTCTATGCTAAGAGTTGAGGTATTTTATACCTGCTCCCTTAGTGCCTAATGCATTTCCTTATGTTTAAAGTGGAGGTTCCCCCTAAAATATGTATATACCATTCCATCCAGCATACTGCCGACATGTACAGTATGCTGTTTTTTTTTTTTTTTCCGCTGTACATACCCTCGTATAGCTATTTCCCCCCCCCCCCCCGACTTCCGGGTAGTGCCTTCCGCGGGAGTGGGCGTTCCTATTCAGAGACTTAGGCCTTGTACAGACGAGCAGACATGTCCGATGAAAACGGTCCGCGGACCGTTTTCATCGGACATGTCTGCTGGGAGGTTTTGGTCTGATGTGTGTACACACCATCAGACCAAAATCCCCGCGGACAGAGAACGCGGTGACGTAGACGACACCGACGTTCTCTGACATGGAAGGTCAATGCTTCCACGAATGCGTCGAATCAATTTGACGCATGCACGGGATTT
This sequence comes from Rana temporaria, assembly GCF_905171775.1. Lineage (NCBI taxonomy): Eukaryota > Metazoa > Chordata > Amphibia > Anura > Ranidae > Rana > Rana temporaria. The sequence continues at coordinate 207,863,940 of NC_053492.1, read as the reverse complement.
CTGGCCAGCGGACATGTCCGATGAGTCGTACTAACCATCGGACATGTCCGACGGACAGGCTTCCAGCAGACAAGTTTCTTAGCATGCTAAGAAACCTTTGTCCGCTGGAAACCTGTCCGGTAGGCCGGAAAACTGTCCGGTAGGCTCTACACACGGTCGGACATGTCCACGGAAACTGGTCCGACGGACCAGTTTCAGCGGACATGTTCGGTCGTGTGTACAAGGCCTAAGTGATTGACGTGATGACAAAAGCTTTCCCACGGCGCATAATGCGCGTCACCAGTTTCCGGAAGAAGCCGAACTGCAAGTCGACTCTATACGGCGCCTGCACACCGACATTTGGCTTCTTTTGGAAACTGGTGACGTGCATTATGCGCCGGGGGAAGCTTTTGTCATCACGTCAATCACTTAGTCTCTGAATAGAAACACCCACTCCCGCGGGAGCCACTACCCGGAAGCCGGGGGGAAAATAGCTATACAACAGTATGTACAGCGGAAAAAAACCCAGCATACTGTACATGTCGGCAGTATGCTGGATGGAATGGTATATACATGTTTTTTAGGGTGAACCTCCGCTTTAAGTGATATGATGAATCGAACCCCCAAAACTCCTGTTCCTGATTGGAGTGACGCCTGGGGTCCAGTACTGATAATCACTTGCATAAGGAGGTGCATTGGAATCTATACGTGCATCGTAACCCTTTTAAAATGCTAGGTGCTGGATGCATGTTGTAATGCGTCCACCCCTAGAAGCTCAATGCATTCCTTTATGTGAGAGAGAGAGATGATGTAGAGAACCCCCGAACTCCTGTGTTCTGATTGGAGTGACGCCTGGGGTCCAATACTGAGATCTCACATAACATAGAGAAGTGCATTGAAATCTTAGCTATCCGCAGTTGTGGTTCACTCCCATTCACCAGAGCTGTTACACCCATTCACCTGGAGGAAAAGTGTCCAAACAAAAAACACACAACGCAGGTTTTAAAAATAATTTATTAGTCAGTTTCGGGGGTCTTCTTCCGACTTCTCCGCTCTCCGGGGGTCTTCTTCTGACTTTGGGGGTCGTCTTCTCCAGTCTCTTCTTCTGCTCTCCAGCATTGTCTCCGCATTGCGCGGTTCTTCTCCCGCTCGCTCTCCGGTGCCTTCTTCGGGGCTGGCCGACGCTATCTTCTTTGAAGCTCTTTTACTAGCGGTGGGCAGCCCGCTCTTCCTTGTCGCCTTCTTCCCTCTTCTTTTCTTCCGTTGTTGACTCGACGCTCCCTTCCGCTGTAATGCCGGGTGTGCGGTGCGCAACGATTTATATAGGCCTCTTATGACGTCACAGTCCCAGCATGCTCCGGGTGTCCTGGAGGAGGCTTCTCCTTAAAATTCATACCAGACCTAAGGGCCTGGTATGCTCCTGGAGGGGAACCCATGCCGTTTTTTTATTTAAAATTTGGCGTGGAGTTTCCCCTCATTATTCATACCAAACACGGCGTCTAGTATTGGCGGGAATCCAAGTCGGATCCCCGTTGCTTCTATGTTGCGCTCGCTGGAATGTGCTTTTCCTATTGCAGCGAGTGCAAGATGTCGGCACCCTGTCGCCGAGAACCAGCGCGATACGGTCGTGCTGGAAACACATTCTCACGGACAGGTACTCTATATGCATGGACAAGCTATTGGGATCTGAGCACAGGTACTGTATACAGTATCTTGTTTCTATTGTACTGCAGGTCAGTGGCCAGACCTAAAGTAAACCGTGTAGCTCTCCCCCATAGTGTCCACAGTAGCATTTGCAGTGGCAAAGCAATGTAGGACTGGCTAAAGAGGGATTACTTTGACACAGTTGGCCAGCTTAAACATGTATTGCAATATGTGTGAACTAAATATCTATATTTAATTTTTTTTTATTGTAAAGTTTGCTTGAAAGGGTATAGCAGTGTGCAGAGGGTTCATCCAGTTTTTTTAGTGATCAGACTAATGGTGTTTTATATCTACTCTTGCTGTTTATATTGTCCTAATATATTCTTAACTTTCATCAAGTATCTTACCTTATGCCTATCGTTGTTGCACAATGTGAGTAATTTTTTGTATCATTCGTTTGCTTCAAATATAGTATATTGAATGAGAAAAGAATATGGATAAATCAGGTGAAAGAAAAAGGGCAATACAACTGGTCTAGAGGTACAGAAAGTACAAAGTATAAATCTGCCCAGCCATTTACATGTAACCCTTGTCTCCAATGCACATTACATTTTTTTGTCCTTAATACATTAATAGAGGTCAACACACTCTAAGTTCATTATGGGTGAAAGCTAATTAGACTATGGATATACTTTAGGGTTGTGGGGGGGAAGTAGAGGGCCTAGAGAAAACACAAGTATGTGGGGAATGTGAAAAATCAGGAGCCTAGGGCTATAAGACAAGAAGGCAAACCACAAAGAAGGAGAGATTCTTTTTCCTATTGTATAGGTTTAATTTACCATACTTCTGCAGCTAAATTTAGGCTGCTGGCATCATAGGATGCAAAAATACCATGAGAATGGTGTTGCTTGACATGGGTAAAATCCTTGAGGCTTGGAGTATATTTCTAAAAGGTTCATATGCTGGGAATAGTTTAACAATACTGATTGTTAAACTATTCCCAGCATATGAACCTTTTAGAAAGTTAGGCCCTGTACACACGATCAGTCCAAACTGATGAAAACAGACTGAAGGTCAGTTTCATCGGTCCAAACTGATCGTGTGTGGGCACCATCGGTCAGTTATACTTCGGTCAAAAAAAATAGAACTTTCTTTAAAATTTGATTGATGGACGCCTAACCGATCGGTCAAAACCGATGGTTAGTACGCAAAAGCATCGGTTCCAAACCCGTGCATGCTCAGAATCAAGTCGACGCATGCTTGGAAGCATTGAACTTCATTTTTCTCTGCACGTTGTTGTGTTTTACGTCACCGCGTTGCACTCGATTAGTTTTTGAACTGATGGTGTGTAGGCACATCAGACCATCAGTCAGCTTCATCGGTTAACCGATGAAACGGACCTTCAGTCCGTTTTCATCATTTTGGACTGATCGTGTGTACAGGGCCTCAGTAGAAATATACTCCAAGCCTCAAAGATTTTAGGTGTGAAGGGTTTGGATCACCTTACCACTAAAGAGGGTTCACCACTGGAGTTTAAAGAGAAATGCCAGGCAACAAATGAAACTAATTAGTGAGCTACTATTTCTACTTATGAGAAGTAGTATAGATTTATGGTGATACCATTTAACCTCCCTGGCGGTATGATTATGTCAATTGTTTTGCATGAAAATTTGGTGATTTGTACTGTAGGCCTGTAATTCTTAGGAATAACTCACTTAAATCTGTCCAAACAACCTAGTAGACATCCCGGGTATGATAAAGTTTGAAACACAAAATCATAAATCAAAAATTATAATATAATAAATAATTATAATCAATAATGTAATCAAATCAAAAACACTAAAATTTGCTCAGTTGCAGAATTGTCGCTGTCATTACTTTCAGTGTTTGATGACGAATTTCCTAACAAATCGCTATCGCTCAATTCTGCAAGTGATTCTAATTTATTATCGCTGTTTTCTAGCTGATCTGAAACCACTTTTGACATAAAGGGACACTTTTTGGTTGCTATAGACCAGGGATCCTCAAACTACGGCCCTCCAGCTGTTGCAGAACTTCACATCCCATGAGGCATTGGAACACACTGACATTCAAAGACATGACTAGGCATGATGGGAATTGTAGTTCCTGAACAACTGGAGGGCCATAGTTTGAAGACCCATGCTATAGACAATCTCCAGTTTCCAGGCAGAAAAAAATGTATTTATAATATAAAACTGCATGCAGGGCACTGGACAGACCACTAGGGACAAAGGGTGTGTGTAATTGTTTTAAACAGTACTGTAATCTGTAAGATTACAGTATACTGTAAGTGTATTGTGTTTTAACTTTTTAGAATATGGCGCCAATCTCCGTCCCTGTGCGTCGTAATGTCGCAGGGAACGGAGCTCGGTGGCACTCGGGCACTGTGAATCGAGCAGAGGAGACAGCTCGCTCACACAGCGGGGAGACATTGTATGATCCAGGGGACAGAGTAAGTAACCATGCCTGGATACTGCAATGGGATACCAAGTCTGGCTCGGGGATACCGCTAAAGGTACTGGAATGCCACCCCAAGCCAGACTCGGGATTACCGCCAGGGAGGTTAATGGCTTACTAAAGACACTGTAGTAAAAGTTTTTAAGGACCGTTTTAGGTATAATCCAAAACTTCTACTTTTGTTGATGACTAACTTGGTTCAGTTCTCTACTGCTAATTGGGACCAGACAACAAATAGAGGGTGCAGCCCAAGGCTCCAGCTAGGTCCTCTTCTGTAATACACCATTGGGGATGCTGGCAAGGAAAGAGCTCATTTCAGCTCCAATGATACAATCGACAAAAAAGGTCCTATGCGCCGCACATCACTGCAAGACCCTTTGGATATGTGAAATGACAACCTTAACCTGAGCGCTAGCCAAGCCACACCCCCAATGTGTTTCACTTCACCCCAAAATGTAATCACAATTAAGCTTCAGGGGTGAAACAAAACGCATTAGGGGAATGGCTTTCCTGGAGCCCGGGCTGAGGCTGTCATTTCACATATCCACAGGATCTTGCAGTAATGTGCGGCGCATAGGACCTTTTCTGTTTCGGCACAAGAAAGCATCTGGAGATAAAGAACACATATGATTTTTTTTTTTGCATATTCATTTGTGTTCTTTATCTCCAGATACTTTCCTGTGTCTCTCCTTAAGAAGTGAGATTTTTCCTTTTTATGTACTATATACAGAGTAGGTTCTATGGAAAGGTTTCTTTGTTGATCTCAGTTGAATACTATCTATGATGCTCATTATATTTTTGTATTATGTTTAGAGTTGAGCGGACACCTGGATCAGGGCTCAAGTCCTGCGGGAATGCGTGGGAACGGAGTTCCTGCACTTTTTTCACAGCAGGAACTCTGTTCCCTTTGCTGGACTAGAGCAGCCGAGAGCAGCCAGGCCGCCGAGCCAATCCTTCACTAAGCGGCGATGCCCAGCTCGAGTCACTGTCAGGGGCAGGCGAACCTTAGTAATCCTTTATATTACTGGCCGCTTCCTGTATATGGTGTGCGGGTTTTCTGTCACTTCCTCGAAGCAAGCAAGTTCTTTCTAAATCCCGCGATAATTTGCGGCAGACCTCCGCAATGTCTCCTGGGAACAATGACAAAAGCTCCCAGGAGACATTGCGGCATCGAGGAAGTGACGGAATATCCGCACACTACCCGATGAATCCATATACAGGAAGCGGACAGTAACATAAAGGATTACTAAGGTACAGTAGATCGAAAAAAAAACATGCGGTTTAGTAATTATGCATATGAGCGTATCATTTTTTTTATTTTTTTTGGTGTGGAAGTGGATCTTGGGTGGGAGTTCCCACACTTTTTTCCCCAGGACTTGACCCCTGACCTGGATGTTCGGGTTCGACGGGTTCGGCCGAACTTCGGAAAAAGGTCCGGGTTCGGGACCCGAACTTGACCCTGAACCCCATTGAAGTCCTAGGGGACCCGGACTTTTGACCACTAAAATGTCTCTAAAAAACTAATGGAAAGGGCTAGAGGGCTGCAAATTTCAGCTAAATGTTGGTAAGAGCATGGCAAGTACTCTGCAAATAAATGAATAGGGAAATAACATAAAAAAATAATAATAATAATCTTGACCTAGGAGGACGAGGTCAGGGTTAGGGTATATCTCAAACGTACAGATATGGAGGAAACACTGCAAAAACTGAAGGAAACACTGCAAAATATTTTTTTTGCCCTAAATGGGTGTTTTTTTTAATAGAACAATAGAAAAACAGTAGCTAAAGTGTTTATCTCACACGTCCAGATATGGAGGAAACACTGAGAAACACTGGAGAAAACACTGCAAAATATATATTTTTGCCCTAAATGGGTGTTTTTTTAATAGAACAATAGAAGAACACTAGCTAAAGTGTTTATCTCACACATACAGATATGGAGGAAACACTGCAAACACTGGAGGAAACACTGCAAAATATATATTTTTGCCCTAAATGGGTGATTTTTGAATAGAACAATAGAAGAACGCTGGCTAAAGTGTTTATCTCACACATACAGATATGGAGGAAACACTAAAAACACTGTAAGAAACACTGTAAAAAAATTTTTTTTCCCTAAATGGATGTTTTTTGAATAGCACAATAGAAGAAAAGTATATAAAGGGTGTATCTCACAGTAACATATGCAGTGCTGGTGCAATATGATTTGTGAAGCAGGACTATATATTTCTCTCCCTATACGAACAATCAGGAACCTTTCCCTAAAGTATCTAATGCAGAGTATCTCACAGGAACATATGCAGTGCTGTTTCAATATGCAGAGTATCTCACAGGAACATATGCAGTGTTGGTGCAATATACAGAGTATCTCACAGGAACATATGCAGTGCTGGTGTAATATGCAGAGTATCTCACAGGAACATATGCAATGCTGGTGTACAGTTCGGGTTCGCTCAACCCTAATTATGTTCTGTTTTTAAATATCTGTTAATACATTTTTCATATTTTTTATATATCACGTTTGAGGTGTAAGTTATTAAAAGTCCAGTGGGTTAATTTTTTTGTTGTGTGAATACTATTTGGGACTGAATACATTACCTCCACCCACCTCACACCAGCTCCTCTTTTTTCTGTCTATATGGAAGTCAGCAGAGCTTTTGCTCATTTACTAGGCTCTGGAGCAACTGCTCTTGTAGAGTGCAACTTCACTTTGTAAAATGCACAGTCTATTTGCCTTTAGTAAATCAACCCAAGTATTTGCAGATGGGGTGGGTGGCAAGTATAATCATACCACAAGCTAATTTTTATAGCAACTAAGTGATTTTTAGCAGTTGGTTGATATGGTGTTCCAGGCATGTACTGGCCATCGGGACTACCAGGAGTTTCCCGGAGGGCCGATAGCTCAGTGAGCCGGTTTCAGTGACAGCAGACCACCTCCCCCTCCGCTCCTCTGTCTGTCTCACGCCCCCTGCACAGCAGTCACCTCCTCTCCCTGCCTAGTTATGCAGCGCGTCTGAATACAGACATGATGCTCAGGAGTCACACTGGGACGCACATGGCAGACAAGAGCAGCATGTGGGGGACCAGCGGAGCATGCAGGGGACCAGAACAGCACAGGGGAACCAGAGCAGCACAGGGGAATAGAGGAGCATGAGGGGGACCAGAGAAGCATTGGGGGGACCAGAGGAGCACGCGGGGGACCAGAGGAGCACACGGGGGACAGGAGCAGCATGGGGGGAAATAGAGAAGCATGGGGGGAAACAGAGGAGCGTGGGGTGGACCAGAAGAGCACAGAGGGACCAGAGGAGAATGTGGGAGACCAGAAATGCAGGCGAACTACCAGAGCTGCACGGAAATTCTGACAACAAATGTCCGATGGGGCCTACACATAGTCAGAATTTCCGACCAAAAGCTCCCATCGAACATTTGTTGTCGGAAATTCTGAGCGTGTGCACGCGGCATAAGTGTTTACAACAAATTTAATTAATTTACATACAAAGTACATAAATAGCAGAAACGGTCACTACAAATAATCTTTGGACACTTTAGCTTTAAAGCGTATAATAAGGTTTACCTGTAGGTAAAATTAATATCTCCTAAACCTGTACGGTTTAGGAGATATTCCCTATGCATGCAGCCTCTGACGTCAGCGGTGCATGCGCTCTGAATGCTAAAGGTCCGGCAGCGTTGCCGGACTCTGCCGGGAAGAAAACTCATCACGGCTCCGGCCACTCACATCGCCGGAGCCGCGAACCCAGAAGACATGCAGAGGGCAAGATGTCAGCTCCCTCGGCATAGACTGGGCTCTGATACGGGGGCTTCGTTCTGAGGTAAGTTTAGGCTGTTTAGCGGTGGATAGGGATATTGATTTGCGTTCTCTGGTTTAGCCATGTATGGCTAGCAGAAGGCTCCTTTAAATCTTCTCTAGTGATTGAAACAATTTAGATCAATATTATTATTATTATTATACAGAATTTATATAGTGCCAACAGTTTGCACAGTGCTTTACAACATCAAGGAAGACAGTACAGTTACAATACAATTCAATACAGGAGGAATCAGAGGGCCCTGCTTGCTAGAGCTTACAATCTAGATGTAAACTGATTTATAAGCCACCCCATATCTTCTATTCACTGTTTCAGAAAGTTCATTACCATTAATGTGAATGTGTTTGATCCACTGAATTCCACCCATGACAAAAAAAAATGTGCTCCTAAAAATATTGATATCTTGTATTTGTACACCTGGATATAATATTATTATTATAAACATAAACGACAGCTGTTTTACCAACATTCACTGGTATGACTGCATCCTTTTCAGGATGACACATGCCTTGATGGAGGTATAATTTTTCTTCAAATGATCTAAACTACCTAATGAACAAAAGCTACAGAGGAGCCCTAACAAGAACAGAACAAGTCTAGACTGCCCCAATCATTGTTTGGAAACAGAACGGAATTATACAGTCTGTTTTGTACACTTCCATGAACAATACAAAGTACCCATATACACTAATAACACAAAATAATAGTAATAACTGGTTGCCACATCCATAACACTCCTGCTTTAACACATTATTTTATGTATCATACCACATGCAGACTTAAAAGCTATGACAAAAAAGGAAAATATTTATTGGCTGAAAAAACATACATTGTGAACTGACTAATAAAAAAATAATGCCTTTCCTTATATACTGGTCTTACTGACCACAACGGAAATAAATGACTGTTTACCTGTATGCTCAGCATCTCAAACCCCTTTATGAAATATAGGGGTTGATTTACTGAAGGCAAATAGACTGTGCACTTTGCAAATTGCAGTTGCACTCTGCAAGAGCAGTTGCTCCATGGCTTAGTAAATGAACAGAAGCTCTGCTGACTTCCATCATCCAATCACGTGGAAGCATAAATGCAGTTTTTTTATTTTGCTTGCATGTGATTGGGAAGTCTTTGCAAAGTGAAGCGTTACCTCATTTACTAAGCTCTGGTAGTGATGGACGAACATCTGACGGGACGGTTCGCGAATGCTAACCGCAAACTTTGGCAAATGTCCTCGAACCGCAAGTTCGCGGCGGGGCCCCATTGACTTTAATGGCAGGCGAATATTAAAAACCTGCAGGTCATATTTGCAGCCACAAAATACTTACTAGTTGTGCACAAATAGTCCCACAACATGGAAACTGACCTACCAGAAGTATTAAGTGAAAAACCGGATACATAAGTAATTCCCGGCCATTACAGGCCCAAAAATTAGCCGACAGGCGTTCACCTGACGGCAAACAACTTTGTATTCTGTGGCTGGAGGTACATTAAGCTATTCACCGGATACAGGAGTAAGTGCCGGCCAGTACATGCCCCAAAAATTAGCCCACGGCCACAGGTGTTCACCTGACAGCAAACAACTTTGTATTCTGTGGCTGGTGGTACAATAGTCATTCACCGGATACAGAAGTAAGTGCCGCCCATTACATGCCCCAAAAATTAGCCCACGGCCACAGGCGTTCACCTGACAGCAAACAACTTTGTATTCTGTGGCTGGTGGTACAATAGTCATTCACCGGATACAGAAGTAAGTGTCGGCCATTAGAGGCCCCAAAAATTTGCCCACGACCACAGGCGTTCACCTGACAGCAAACAACTTTGTATTCTGTGGCTGGTGGTACAATAGTCATTCACCGGATACAGAAGTAAGTATCGGCCAAAACAGGCCCCAAAAATTAGCCCACGGCCACAGGCGTTCACCTGACAGCAAACAACTTTGTATTATGTGGCTGGTGGTACATTAGGCATTCACCCTATACAGAAGTAAGTGTCAACCATTACAGGCCCCAAAAATTAGTCCACGACCACAGGCGTTCACCTGACAGCAAATAGGGATGAGCTTTGTATTAGAGTCAAACTCACGTTCGACTCGAACATCGTATGTTTGATCTTTCGTCGAATTACGAATGTTTTGGGCCATTCGTGCCAAATTCAAATGGCGTGTCACGGTCCATAATTCACTGCGGCATCGCAGTGCATTGCTGGCTGATGATTGGCCAAGCATGCACTATGACCCGCATGCTTGGCCAATCACAGCTTGCAAAAAATGGAGAGCCATAATTGGCCAAAGCCAGGGTGGCTTTGGCCAATTATGGCTCAGGGGGTTTAGTACACGCCCCACACTATATAATGCTGCCTTGAATTTGCCCTTATGTAGTGTGTTGGTGGTTTACAGAGAGAGAGAGTGTCATTTTGTGGAGTTAGATAGAGCAGGCAGGCAGGCTAGTCAGTTAGAGTTACAGTGTGTAGAGGATATATATGCATCCCAGGTGTTGTGTATATATATTCATACACTATATTGAGTTTAGCTAGATCCGCTATTCCTAATTTACTGACAGGCAGGCAGGTGATTGTGCTAGCTGCAGTATTTTCATGTGGTGTACTGTCTGTGTCCTCTGTACAGTGTGCACCTAAAGCTACGTCAATAGATTTGCTGGTGTTTCTCATATTAATTCCTAAAGGCAGTAGAGCTGCACGATTCTGGGAAAAATGAAAATCACGATTGTTTTGTTTAGAATGAAGATCACGATTTTCTCACCATTCTCAAAAAAATGCATGGTGCTTTTGTTAGCATGCATTTTTGTGATTTTTATTTTTTTATTTTTATTTACACACACATTAAATTAATAGGCTGTTCTTGAGCAAGACACATACTCTGATGCATCGCATAGATGTGAAGTTGAACCTTTAAAACACAGTCAGGAGGCCCGAGGGGCACCAAAAAAAACTAATTTAGCTACACTTTAAAAAAGTTCCAGTTCAAAATTACAAACAGATTATACTTAACAACAAATCTACAGTCCCTGTCTTGTTTGCACCGCCTGTATATTGTTGTTCAAAGTATATAGGGCCAAAGGGGCTGGTAATGACCTGAGGGGAGGGGGGCTGGGAAATGCTATTTTTCTCAATGATTTTCATCCATATTGCAGACATTACATTAAAGCCGCAAGCAGTTTTAAATGACTTTTTTCTTATAGTAACACCCAGCAAGTACGATTTTTAAAAACATTTTTTCATTTTTTTTTTCACTTTAACCTCCCTGGCGGTATGATTCTTTCAGAAAAAAGATGCTGAAAGCGGTACCATTATTTGCAAGGAAATTTGGCGTTTTATACTGTAGGTCTGTAATTTTTAGGAATTACTCACTTGAATCTGACCAAACAAGAGACTTGTAGGCATCCCGGGTATGACATTTTTTTAAAAACAAAATTATAAATTATAATATAATAAATAATTATAAATAATTATAACAAATAAAAATATAATTCTAATAAAAATTATTCAATAATGTAATCAACTCAAAATCACTGAAATGATTGCTCAGTTGCAGAATTGTTGCTGTCATTATTTTTTTTTTTATGACGAATTTCCCCACAAATCGCTATTGCACAATTCTGCAAGTGATTATAATTTATTATCGCTGTTTTCTAGCTGATCTAAAACCATTTTTGACATAAAGGGACACTTTTGGTTGCTATGGACAATCTACAGTTTGCAGGGAGAAAGAACCGTTTTTATTATATAAAAGTACATGTAGGGCACTGGGCAGACCACTAGGGACAAGGGGTGTGTGTATTTTTTACATACAGTACTGTAATCTATAAGATTACAGTATACTGTATGTAAGGTGTTTGTTTACGTTTTTGAAGTTGGCGCCGTTCTCCGCTCCCGTGCGTCGTAACGTCGCAGGGAACGGAGATCGGTGGCACAGGAGAACACTGTGTGAATCGAGCGAGGTCCCGCTCGCTTACACAGCGCGGTGGCATCGCTGGATCCAGGGACAAGGTAAGTAACTTTGTCTGCTGCTGCAGCGAGGCAAGCCCGAGTCTGACTCGGGGTTACCGCTTTTGGTATGAAAATCTCACCCCGAGTCAGACTCGGGAATACCGCCAGGGGGGTTAAGCATCATTAAAATCACTGCTCCAGAAAAAACGACAGTTTTTAAAACTTTTTTTTCCATTGACACATGTTCCCTGGGGCAAGACCCAGGTTCTCAAACCCGTTTTACGACAATAACTTGCATATTAGCTCTTAAAATTAGCACTTTTGAATTTGAACGTTCGAGTCCCATAGACTTCAATGGGGTTCTAAAAGTTTGCGCGAACGTTCGGTCCGTTCGAAGGTTCTGGTGCGAACCAAACGGGGGGGTGTTCGGCTCACCCCTAACCGCAAACAACTTTGTATTCTGTGGCTGGTGGTACATAAGGCATTCACTGGATACAGAAGTAAGTGCCGGCCAGTACAGACCCAAAAATTATCCTACAGGCGTTCACCTGAATTTGAATGAAACATGGTCTACTGGTCACATGTGTTGAATTCCTCCGAGATCCATGCCTTATTCATTTTTATAAATGTGAGGTAGTCAACACTGTTGTGAGCTAGGCGAGTGCGCAAATTGTGCAAGCTCTGGCCAGAGGTCAAGCCTGCCCACCCAGTAGTCCAGGGGTTCATCACTTCTCAGTGCGTCCACATCGGCCGTTAACTCGATGTAGTCGGACACCTGATGCTGGATCCGGAGGACAGCTGTCGATGGGTCGGCAGAAAGAATTATCTCATATCATTAGTGACCAACACATCTTCAAACCGCCCTCTTCTTGCAGGCGCTGTTGGATTGGTACCCAAAACTGTTTCTCTGTGAGTGGAAATTCCTCTGCCAACGCATGCAAAAGCAGAATGCAGCATTTCTCGAAGCAAGGCCTGGAAGTGCTGCATTCTGATAGCCCTCTGTGATGGTGGTAACATTTCCACCATGTTTTGTTTGTACCGGGGGTCTAAGTACGTTGCCACCCAGTACTGGTCCTTGCCCTTTATGCTTTTTATACGGGGGTCCCTCTTAAAACACTGGAGCATGAAGGCCCCCATTTGCACTAAACTGGAGCGCTGTACTGGCCTGGCTCCTGCTCATCATCCAGGACAATGTCGTCCTCGTTCTCCTCCCCCCATCCACGGACAACACCAGGGATCCCAGAAAGGTTTAAAGCATGCTCTTCTTGCTCCTCCTCCTCCGCCCCGGCACCATCCTCCTCTGACTCCTCTTCAGACTCCCATTGTTGACTTGTCTCAGGTGGAGTAGCCCCCCCTGGGAATTCATCCAGCATTGCGACTTCCTCAGACTTCCCGAGATTTTCCTGGCCTGCTGCAAGACGTCCTGGACCCCAGGGTATTTGGCAACAAATCGCTGCACAACCAAGTTCAGGACGTGTGCCATGCATGGCACGTGTGTAATTTTGCCCTGTTTAAGCACGCTCAGCAGATTGGCACTGTTGTCGCACACCACTTTACCAACTGTCAAATTGAGCGGTGTTAGCCACTTATCTGCCTGTGAACGCAAAGCTGAAAGGAGTGCAGGACCAGTGTGGCTCTTATCCTCCAGGCACAACAGACGCAGCACAGCATGGCAACGTCTCACCTGGCATGTCGAATAGGTTCTGGGGATCTTGGGAGAAGAGGCTGGACGGTGAGAGCATGGAGTGTGGCTTTGTGGGTTCTGATGGCGTTGCTTCCACTGGGCTCGGTGATGGGAGGCCAGGTGCCTTTCTTAGGCGGTCGTCCCTAGGTGACTGTTGGGCTTACCGCGACTTATGCATTGACTGCAAAGGCTGCAGATGGCAACACTATTGTCTGCAGCGGACACGTTAAAAAAAGCCCACACTGCGGAGCCATGGGCCGGCATCCTGGGAGCGCCAGATGTGACCGTACATGGTTGATGGCTCGCTCCTGATACATTAGGAGTCTGGTTTGTCCCTCCTGTGCAATGTAAGTTCGTCCTGCTTCTACTCCCTATCTGCTGGTCCATCTCTCCCTCTGAACTCCCCTCCTCTTCCTCTCTTGTGGGCACCCACGTGACGTCTGTAGACACGTCATCATCGACGTCCCCTCCCCATCACTAACAATAGAGATCTAGGAGTAGGCAGCAACAGCGGGCACCAACCTCCTTGGGCTGATCTGGGTACTGTTGTCAGACTGCTGAGTGCCGGCTGTTGCTACCTCCTCTTTCTGATCCAATGCCAAGAATGGCTGTGCATCGGAAATGTCTTCTGATGGATCAGAAAATAATTCCTGTGACTCAAGCGGAGGGTAGATGGTGGTGGTGTTGGTGCTGAGCCACTCAACCAAGTCTGGTGCGTCCTTTGACGCAATCGAACGAACATTGTGCCACTTCCCACTTTGGCTCCGGCCTGGTGCTCCTGCCCTACCCCTACCACCCCTGCGGAAGGGCCTGCCTCTTCCTCTGCCTGTCATTTTTTAAATGACCCTGTGACAAAAGTCTCCAGAGAAGCACAGTATATGGGGAAGAAGGTATATAACACCCCGCTTCAATCTGTCGCTTTGGGGGGCCACTGGTTTATCGCACCAGTTATTAAACTTTTTTTTTTCAGGAAATTTTGGCACCGTGTGTAGCAGAGGTAACGCAGCGAAAGCGACAACAATTCTGCAGTTCCCAAATACACTATTATGAAAGTATATTTTTAGATAATACCCCGCTTCAATCTGTCGTTTTGGGGGGCCGCTGGTTTATCGCATCAGTTATGAAACTTTATTTTTAGGAAATTTTGTGAATGTGTGTAGCAGAGGTAACGCAGCGAAAGAGGCAAAAATTCAGCAGTAACCAAATACACCACCAGTCACAATGCTGCACAATACAAATCCACTATAATATGCTTTCTATATTCAAAAGTATATTATAAGTGTATTACACCCCTATATACTGCACACCAAACAATAGTACACCTATACCAGTCCTTGAAAGGACTTTTGTGGACCTGTTAGGTAACGATTTGTGTCACTACACTCTATCCCTGCTCCGCACACAGCAACCTGTCCCTACACTGACAAAAAGTATATGAATGTATTACACCTATACAGGCATACCCCACTTTTAAGTACACAATGGGACCAGAGCATGTATGTAAAACGAAAATGTACTTAAAGTGAAACAATACCTTTTTTCACTTATAGGGTGTAGTGGGGGATCAGGGGGTGTAGTGAGGGTGTCAGGAGCTGTAGTTAAGGTCTCAGGGGCTGTATTGGGGGTGTCAGGGGCACACTGGAACAGGGCGGGCTATGCTCTCTGAGCTTCAGCTCCTTCTACTGTGGCTGCAAAATGTCTGTACAGTGCTTGTAAGGCACTTTACATACACTCGTGGGTATGTCCTTACTCGCGAGTGTATGTAAAGTGAGTGTACTTAAAGCGGGGTATGCCTGTATACTGCACAGCAAGTAGTACACATATACCAGTCCTTAAAAGGACTTTTGTGGACCTTTTAGATAGCTTTTTGATTCAATATAGCCTGGTCCTGCTCCAAACAGCAACCTCTCCCTACACCGACTTGCGGTTCGCGAACATTTGCCAAAGTTTGCGGTTAGCGTTCGCGAACCGCTCCGTCAGATGTTCGTCCATCACTAGACCTGAGCTCCAGGCCCTAGTGACTGAGTGCTGGTGTCCTCCCACTTGCTTTCCAGCCCATTGTCAAAATACGTCCTGTTTTTAAAGATGGATATCTCAGTAACGGCAGCAGCTGCTGTCACAACTGAGGTATCCATCTTTAGTGCCGACGGTCCTGTACACGATAACGGCAGTCTCCGCGGCGGATTCGCCACGAGATCGCCGTTATCGGTGGCGGGAGAGGGCCCCCCCCCCCTCCCGCCGCTGTCCCGCGCCCTCCGCCGCTTACCGGAGCCGTCGGTAGCGGCGGAGGGGATCGCGACCATCCGGCAGCTGAGCGGGGACGAGACTGAAGGAAAAATCTCCTTCGCCCGTCCCCCATAGCTCTGCTGGGCGGAAGTGACGTCAAAACGTCAGTCCCGCCCAGCCTCTTAAAGAGACATTTTTTTTTGTTGTCATTTGAAAAAATGACATTTCCAAATTTTTTTTTTTTTTTTTGCATTGAAGCCCAAATATGAGATCGGAGGTCTTTATGACCCCAGATCTCATATTTAAGAGGACCTGTCATGCTTTTTTCTATTACAAGGGATGTTTACATTCCTTGTAATAGGAATAAAAGTGATAATTTTTTTTTTTTATTTCAGTGTTAAAAATTGTAAAATAAGTAAAAATAAATGCGAAAAGCAAAAAAAAAAAATTTTTTAAAGCGCCCCGTCCCGACGAGCTCGCGCGTAGAAGCGAACGTATACGCGAGTAGCGCCGACATATGAAAACGGTATTCAAACCACACAAGTGAGGTATCGCCGCGATCGTTAGAGCGAGAGCAATAATTTTAGCCTTAGGCCTACTCCGTAACTCAAAAAATGCAACCTGTAGAATTTTTTAAACGTCGCCTATCAAGATTTTTAAGGGTAAAAGTTTGACGCCATGCCACGAGCGGGCGCAATTTTTAAGCGTGACATGTTGGGTATCATTTTACTCGGCGTAACATTATCTTTCACAATATATAAAAAAATTGGGCCAAATTTATTGTTGTGTTATTTTTTAATTTAAAAAAGTGAATTTTTTCCAAAAAAAGTGCACTTGTAAGACCGCTGCGCAGATACGGTGTGACAAAAAGTATTGCAATGACTGCCATTTTATTCTCTAGGGTGTTAGAAAAAAATATATATATAATGTTTGGGGGTTTTAAGTAATATTCTAGCAAAAAAAACTGTTTTAGTCTCGTAAACACTGAATCTGAAAAACAGGCTTAGTAACGAAGTGGTTAAGTGAAAAGTGCCTGTGGTGATTCTGGCTAAAACAGTCCTCCCAAGGTCTCAGTACTGGCTATCTTACTTTACCACTGGTGTAAAGGCTGTCCGGAGAAGCTTAGCACAGGATAGTGTGTCCTTCTGTTCCTACATAGTGCTCCTGAATTATTCCATACCACTCATACCCTTTCTAAGTTTATTCGGCAATAAATACAAAAAGCAAGACATCTCCTAGACTTTGTATTGAGCTAGAGTGTATGGACTGTTCTTGCGTGTCTGCCTGTCTCTGCACTGTTTTGGGAAAGAACTGGTTACACTCAGCGGCCCCTGCGGGAAAAGGCGTTACACAAACATTTTTTTTCCCCTGTATAGGAAATGCACAGGTTTGCTGCTGTGGGTCTTGGGAATAGCAGTTGCCAAGACTGGGAAATAGGAAATCAGGTACTGTCAACCCAGGCCTTTGTAGGCTCTATGTTGCTTCTCATAAAGACAGAAAGGCAAAATGCAAAGCAAATGTAGCACAGAAATGCACATTACTGTAGCAAAAGTCACTCCAAAAGGCACAAGTGAAAGCTTGAGCCACTACTTGAAGGAGTTGTAAAGGAAAAAAATGTTTTGCCTAAAATTAATGTCTTCAAGGTAGACAGACAGAATAGTGTAATGATTATGTTAAAAAACGAGTAAATACCCATTAAATTCCTTAATCTATATCACCTCCGGTGTTCTAGTTTCTGTTCTCTCATTCACTTCCTGGTTTGCGGCGCTCGTTCATGTAAGAACTACATTTCCCAGTATGCATTGCGGCACTTCCAGTAATTCACACCTCCTTGAAGTCTCTAACGCGTAGAGAGCGTCCTGCCGCACAGATGTAGTTCCCAGGACGGAGCGAGCACGTTACTGACCACCGCAGTAAAGCCTCCCTTCACAGTGGTGAGTAACAATCAGACAAGTAGGAAGTGAACAGAACAGAGAAGAAATAGAGCAACTTCTGAGCAAAAATGAACAATGAGGAAGTGAAAAGGATGCTTATTATGAAAAAAAAAAATTCCTTACAACCCCTTTAACCACTTAACCCCCGGACCATATTGCTGCCCAAAGACCAGAGTACTTTTTGCGATTCGGGACTGCGCCGCTTTAACTGACAATTGCGCGGTCGTGCGACGTGGCTCCCAAACAAAATTGGCGTCCTTTTTTTCCCCACAAATAGAGCTTTCTTTTGGTGGTATTTGATCACCTCTGCAGTTTTTATTTTTTGCGCTATAAACAAAAATAGAGCGACAATTTTGAAAAAAAAAAGAATATTTTTTACTTTTTGCTGTAATAAATATCCCCCAAAAATATATAAAAAAACATTTTTTTTCCTCAGTTTAGGCTGATACGTATTCCTCTACATATTTTTCATTAAAAAAATTGCAATAAGCGTTTATTGATTGGTTTGCGCAAAAGTTATAGCGTTTACTAAATAGGGGGTATTTTTATGGCATTTTTATTAATATATATTTTTACTAGTAATGGCGGCGATCAGCGATTTTTTTTCGGTACTGCGACATTATGGCGGACACTTCGGACACTTTTGACACATTTTTGGGACCATTGGCATTTTTATAGCGATCAGTGCTATAAAAATGCGTTGATTACTATAAAAATGCCACTGGCAGTGAAGGGGTTAACACTAGGGGGCGGGGAAGGGGTTAAGTATGTTCCCTGGGTGTGTTCTTACTGTGGGGGGGGTGGCCTCACTAGGGGAAACACTGATCCTCTGTTCATACATTGTATGAACAGAAGATCAGCATTTCCCCCGCTGACAGGACTGAGAGCTGTGTGTTTACACACACAGCTCCCGGTCCCCGCTCTGTAACGAGCAATCGCGGGTGCCCGGCGGCGATCGAGCCCGCCGGGGGCACACGCACGGGAGTCGGGGGCGAGCGGGGGGCGCGCGCGCGCGCCCTAGTGGCGGCTCAAAGAGAGGACATTATACTACGTGCTCTCGCCTAGGAGAGCCAACTTGCCGACGTAGAATGGCGGTGCGCGGTCGGCAAGTAGTTAAGGCCCCGTACACACGGTCGGACAAAACCGATGAGAATGGACCGATGTTCAGTTTCATCGGTCCAAACCGACGGTGTGTATAGCCCATCGGTCTGTTTTCCTTCGGTCCAAAATTTTAAAACATGCTTCAAAATCGAACCGATGGACCGCTGACCGATCGGTCCAAACCGATGGTTAGTACAGAAAAGCATCGGTTCAAAACCCGCGCATGCTCAGAATCAAGTCGACACATGCTTAGAAGCATTGAACTTTGTTTTATTCAGCACGTCGTGTGTTTGATGTCACCGCGTTCTGACCCGATCGGTTTTTGGAACGATGGTGTGTACGCACATCAGACCACTTCAGCGGTGAACCGATGGAAATGGCCCTTCGGACCATTCTCATCGGTTTGGAACGACCGTGTGTACGCGGCCTAAGTGGACTGAAAATCCTGGGGAGCAACTCCACTTCACCGATTCATTTCATTTGTTACCTTTTACTATCTGCTGTTTAAAGCTGAAATTTAGTGAATTAAAAAAAAAAACAGCTTCGGGGATGGAACTTACCATGAATGAAGAGTGTCCTGTATGCTGGTGGCTGCTGTGCTTGGTTAAAATCAGAAGTCCTCTGCCCCCGGATACCCCTGCAGGGTGATCTTCTGGTGCTTCTGATAAGAGGAAACCACTGGTCCTTCTATAGGGGTCCGGGCACACAGGAGGGCCCGGACAGCAGGGGCAATCAGATGTGAGCAGGACAAGGAGGAAGATCGGTATGGCAGGGGAGGGGCAATTATAGGAATGATACCCTGTGTGGTTCTCTGGTGCAGCTGAAAGCCAGTTTCTCCCCCTCTCCTTCCCATCAGTTTTCAGCTGCTGCAGGGAGAGACACACAGGGCATAGTTCCTGTAATTGACCAGCCCCTTTTTTTAGTAAATTAACACAGTGAATGATCGATACCAATCGTGCCTATGTCCATGCATAACCAAAGCAGTCTACTATTTCTTTGGTGTCCCAGCTGTGGCATAACTGGGTGGTCTATTACTTAACATTTCTGTATGGGGCACCATGATTTCTAACAGCAGTCTTTGCTGTGGTAGTTTACCACTTGACCTCTGGAAGGTTTACCCCCTTCATGACCAGACCATTTTTTGCGATACGGCACTGCGTTAATTTAACTGACAATTGCATGGTCATGCGACACTGTAGTCAAAAAATATTTATGTCCTTTTTTTTCCCACAAATAGAGCTTTCTTTTGGTGGTATTTGATCACCTCTGCTATTTTTATTTATTGCACTATAAACAAAAAAAGACCGACAATTTTGAAAAATAAAACCATTATTTAATTTTTCTATAAAAATAGCCAATAAAAAAAAATTGAAAACATTTAATTTCTTCATACATTTAGACCGATATGTATTCTAATACATAACTTTGGTAAACAAAATCCCAAAAAGCATATATTGATTGGTTTGCACAAAAGTTATAGCGTCTACAAATTATAGGATATTTGTATTTATTTATTACTATTAATGGTGGTGACCATATATATCATGGGACTGCGATATTGCGGCAGACATTTCTAACACTGTCACTTTATAGGAACCAGTGACACTAATGCAGTTATCAGTGCTAAAAATATGCACTGTCACTGTACTAATGACACTAGATAGGAAGGGGATAAATATCAGGGGCGATCAAAGGGTTAACTGTATGCCTAACCAGTGTTTTACTATACTGCGTGAGGTGCTTTTACTAGGGGAAGAGATGGAATTTATTATCTGCTTTGCAGGGACACAAACCCCATCTTTTCTCCCTTGTCAGAACAGTGTTTAGCTTTGTTTACATAGGCAGATCGCAGCTCTGTCTCTCTCTCTCTACGGCGATCGGCGGGTGCCGGCAGACATTGAGTACCGACACCCACCAATCGGCTTCTGCTGTGTATAATGACCATGATCTGGTGCACAGGTGCTGCCCTGTAGCAGTAAAACTGCAATAGGGAAGTCTGGAAGCGGTTAATTTGAACTGCACATGTGACAGGCACTTGTCAAGTGCCAACTATGTCCACTTTTTCCCTCACCCTGCTCAATTTAAAGAAGCTGCACTACAGTGGCGGCTGGTGCTCAAAATTTTTGGGGGGTGCAAAGGAAAAAAAAAATTGCAGTCTCACTGTGCCCAAACGCAGCCACTGTTACATGCCATCAAACGCAGCCACTGTTACATGCCATCACACGCAGCCACTGTGCCATCAATTTGCACCACTGTGCTATGCCATCAAATGCAGCCACTGTGCCATCAATTCGCACCACTGTGCCATGCCATTAAACGCAGTCACTGTGCCATGCCATCAAATGCAGTCACTGTGCCATCAATTCGCACCACTGTGCCATGCCATTAAACGCAGTCACTGTGCCATGCCATCAAATGCAGTCACTGTGCCATCAATTTGCACCACTGTGCCATGCCATTAAACGCAGTCACTGTGCCATCCATTGTCACCACTGTGCCATGCCATTAAACGCAGCCACTGTGCCATACATTGTCACCACTGTGCCATGCCATTAAACGCAGTCACTGTGCCATCCATTGTCACCACTGTGCCATACATTGTCACCACTGTGCCATGCCATTAAACGCAGCCACTGTGCCATCCATTGTCACCACTGTGCCATCCATTGTCACCACTGTGCCATGCCATTAAACGCAGCCACTGTGCCATACATTGTCACCACTGTGCCATACATTGTCACCACTGTGCCATGCCATTAACCGCAGCCACTGTGCCAATTGTCCCCTGTAAATTGCTTTCTCCCCCCCCCCCCCCCGCCCGGCACTTACCTTTACTGGTTTTAGGCATCCACGTCCCACAATGTCTTCTCCCGCCCTCGATGACTGACAGGCGTCTCAGCCAATCAGGTTAGAACCGGCCAACCTGATTGGCTGAGACGCCTGTCATCTTATTCAAGGGGCCTACAGTCTGTGCGCTCCGAGAATAAGCTTCCGGGACCCGAGGGCTGTATTGGGAAAGCCTATCAGAGCTGTTGGCTTTGATAGACATTTCCGTACAGCCAACCAGCTGGCGTTATTCAGATGGCCGGACATTGAGCGCCGACCATCTGAATAACAGCGGCAGCGGCGAAAATAACATAGATTCGTGCAATGCATGAATCTATGTTATTTGACTCAGTGGCGGTGAGGCGGAGTTCGCCAATGAGAAGCACTCTGTGAATGGAGGACAGGTGGATGAATGAAAGGTCTGTCTCCTTTAGTCACAGAATGCTTTTCATTGTGGGAACCGATAATATGGTTTCTCTGAATGGAGTAAGAGGGTGGAAAAGGTTGACATATTTGGCACTTGACGAGTGCCTGTCACAGGTGCAGCCGCTCATATTAACCCCTGCAGCACCAGAAGATCACTGCTGCAGGGGTATCAATGGCAGAGAACTTTAGATCTCATTTGAACACAGCAGCCACTGGCACAGGGGAACTGATCCTGACTGGCCATAGGGTACACTGGGCATTTGCCCGGAGGGCCGGGGCTGCATAACAAGAGCTGACTAATGCAGGGGTGCCCAATCCTCAAGCCGCAGACCGGTACAGATCAGTGCCTGTTGATGACCATAGTGGGAGGTAAGGGACGATACTTACCTCCCGGTATGTGGCAATGCCTGTGTCTCCTCTCCCAACTCTCCACCGCCAACAATGGCAGAACGGGGGGTGGAAAGAGCAGGAGATCCACACAGAAGTCTTTTCATATTAACAAGTGGGTAATCATCAGTTGGGTGGGAGATCCTGGAGAAGACACACAGGCTTAATCCTGCCTCTGACCTGCTGAAGGTAGGACTGTGCAGGGGAGTGTAAAAGGGGGCACTGTAATTAGAGCAAAAAGGGGGGAAGGGTGACATGACTGCAAGGGGCACTGTGATGGGGGGCTGTAATTGCTAAGGGCATTGTAATGTAAAACAGCACTGTGATATAATGGAGACTGCTTTATAAAGGGCCACTATAATCATTATAGTGCAGTCCCCTTTATATCACAGTTCTCCCTTTACATTACAGTGCAGAGGACCAACTCTGTGAATATCCCATCACCCTTGAGAACATCGGCCCTTTTTTTTTGTCCCAGTCCGGGCCTGCGGGGGACACTCTTCATTTATGATAAATATAGTCCCAGGTACTATTCCACCAAAGAAAGAAATTTCACTAAACTTCAGCCTTGATATTTCTGGCTTAGGGTGTATTCACACTGGGCATGGTTGAACCGAGTTCGATTGTTCCCACTCTCCCACTGGTTTACGCTCTTTCTGTGCTATAGGAAAGCGTTCCCAGGCATGCTTACGTCATTGCCTCTGCCAGACTGACCACAGTGATCCCTGCTTCTGTGCTCAGTGATCTATGAAGAGTTCTGTGCTCAGGCACAATTTGCACTGAAGCCAACCGTACCAGACTCTATGTGAACTGTGCCCCTCACCACCTCTTCTAAGTTTTCCCAGACATGCACTCACACTACACAAAGGAACCGGACCAAGGGGGTGAACCATGCCCAGGTACAGTTAAAACTGCCAGTGTGGGCAAACCCCCTGTCAGATAGGAGAGGCAGGCATACATTCAGGACTCTAATGTGGGTTCTCGTAAAAGGAAAATGTTTTCCCTTAAGAAGAAAGATGTTAACCTCACTGTAAATAGATGTACTCGGCTAAAGAATTCATATAAAATGAAATTTTGTATATATTTCCTTGCATTCTGTGCTGTAATGTTTGTCTGTGTTAAGTACGGGTCAATGGAATGTTAAGCTTTGAATGGTTTTTCTGCAGTCCTTTCCAGGAGGCCTTTCCAAAGCAAACTGATTAAAAAAAAAAAACAATAATAAAAAAGGTCCAGTGTTGAAGGCAGCATTAAAGAAACACTCCCTGCTAACCCCTTCAGGCTATGTGTGGCTGGGTTGATCTAACTTGCTCTGCCTTTGTCCTCGGAAAGCAGGGAATGGGTGTCACTCTGTGCTCTGGGTAAAACAGATGAGATTGAGAGATAAAGGACAGGAAGGAAATTAGGAATTGATTCTTTTATCTGATGGGATTCTTACGCATGAAAAGAGATTTTACTACAGAGACGCAGAAGTTGCAAAATTCATGGTTGAGTTGTAAACGCGCAGTCTAAACAGACCTTAAAAACATTATTTCAAATACCAACTAATGGTGTGACAACAGGAGCCGCAGAAAAAGCACCCACTACTAGGCCCCAGGGGCCTGGAAGCCCATTTGTGACTCTGGTTCAAAATATTTCCTTCCTGCCTTTGTACCAAGAGAAACTTTATTGTGCTGTGTAAATCATGTACAGTCTGTAGAACTTTTTTTTCCTTAGGACATTCTTTTTTGACGTCATCAGGACATTCTTTTTTGACGTCATCAGGACATTCTTTTTTGGCGTCATCAGGACATTCTTTTTTGACTTCATCAGGACATTCTTTTTTGACGTCATCAGGACATTCTTTTTTGACGTCATCAGGACATTCTTTTTTGGCGTCATCAGGACATTCTTTTTTGGCGTCATCAGGACATTCTTTTTTGGCGTCATCAGGACATTCTTTTTTGACTTCATCAGGACATTCTTTTTTGACTTCATCAGGACATTCTTTTTTGACGTCATCTGAACATTCTTTTTTGACATCATTGAGTTGAGACTGCAAACACTAGATTTATTCTCACTGGAGAAAAGACGCTTGCGGGTGGGGGGGGCATGATAACGATTTACAAATACAGGGGGTCCCCGACTTACGTTGGGGACTTTGGTCTTGTTTGTAATCCGGAAATGTTCGTAAGTCGGGCCATGACTATTATCATCACATTTATCATAGCCTTCCCATTTCCATTTCCAAATACATTGTTCTCCTTTAGCAATGCATTTAAACATTGCTAACACAGTTACATAAAGGAATAACATGACGGGGTCCAACAAATCTTTGTGACATTAATTATAAATATGTTTTAGGGCATGTTCACACCAGTAGATGCACTTTATGGTCCAGAGGCGTAACTACGACAGAGAGGAAAGAGGGGAAGCCAGTGCGGGGGATGAGGGGGCCAGGAGAGCACACAGAGGGTCCAGGAGAGAGCGCAGGGGCCCATGGGGCAGCAGAATGTGGAGGGAACTGGATGGAAGTGGTGGCGGGGGGCAGCATATAAAGGCAACCGATACCCCTCTATTTTCCTCCTGCAGCCGCTGAATGCCTATGTGAGGGATAGGAGAAGTAGACTTTTAGCGGTAGAAGGATGAAAATAGATTCGTTATTTGCCGCTCCTTCTATCCAGGTGTACAGGGGAGTCACACGGGCCCCCTGGAGCATAGGGCCGGGTCACAATTGTAACCACTGTGACCCCTGTAGTTACGCCTCTGTTATGGTCCATATAACACAGGTGCTCTGGCGTGCATTGAGTAGGGGAGGTGTGATGCATTGTTATAATACATTACACTCCCTATTTTTTTTTTAAATGTCATAAAATGACAATTCCTTAATTTTTATGCACAACAGCACATTGTTGTGGTGTGGTGACATGCAGTTTTGTGTGTTGCACTACATAAAATTACAGATTTGTTGCATTTTTACATAACATACACCAACACAGCTGCATTGTGTAAAAGGGGCACAAGGAAAACAATTGTTTTCTGTGTATCCTTCCATTGAGCCTGCATTGAGCAAAGCTGTCAGGATCAGCAGCTAAGAAGACCAGACATAGCTACACAAGGGAACTGAGACCAAACAAAGGATATATACTATATATATATATATATATATATATATATTAACTTCTTGAGACCCGCGCTATAGCCGAATGACGGCTACAGCGCGGATCTGAATATCCAACTGGACGTCAATTGACGTCCGCCCCTTTGGGCGTTCCCCGCGCGCGCTCCAGAGCGCGCAGCGGGGAAACTCTGTGTTGGCCGTGTTCCTTGGACACAGCCAATTACAGATCGCCGCGAACGGCCAATCAGAGTGGCCGTTTGCGATGCGATCTGTGTGGCCAATGAGAGCTGATCTCATATGTAAACATATGAGATCATCTCTCATTGCCGGCTCTCACAGAGACAGCGTCCTGTCTCTGGAGAGGAGACCGATCTGTGTCCCTTGTACATAGGGACACAGATCGGTCACCTCCCCCAGTCACCCCCCCTCCACCCCCCTAGAACACAATGCAGGGAATACATTTAAACCCTTCCTCACCCCCTAGTGTTAAACCCTTCAATGCCAGTCACATTTATACTGTAATTAGTGCATATTTATAGCACTGATCGCAGTATAAATGTGAATGGCGCCAAAAATGTGTCAAAAGTGTCCGATGTGTCCGCCATAACGTTGCAGTCCCAATAAAAATCGCAGATCGCCGCCATTTCTAGTAAAAAAAAATTTTTTTAACAATCAATAATTCTGTCCCCTATTTTGTAGGCGCTATAACTTTTGCGCTTATTGCGTTTTTTTTTTTTTTACCAAAAATATGTAGAAGAATACGTATCGGCCTAAACTGAGAAAAAAAAATGTGTTTTTTTTCTTAAATTGGCATATTTATTATAGCAACAAGTAAAAAATATTGTATTTTTTTTCAAAATTGTCGCTCTTTTTTGTTTATAGCGCAAAATATAAAAACCGCACAGGCGATCAAATACCACCAAAAGAAAGCTCTACTTGTGGGGAAAAAAGGACGTCAATTTTGTTTGGGAGCCACGTCGCACAACCGCGCAATTGTCAGTTAAAGCGACGCAGTGCCGGAAACTGAAATTTCACCTGGGCAGGAGGGGGGTATATGCGCCCAGTAAGCAAGTGGTTAAAGTGATATTTATTTACAGTGAAAAATAGCAAACAATGAACACAGCAAACAGTAAACATGAACATGAACAAACCCCAAAAGACAAATAACAAATGAACCTAACTATCTGTTTACAAAAAACATCTAAGGGACACGAGTACAGGGAATGCAAGGTTGCAAGGAAGGGGGATCTCAACAGGGTACTTGAACAGAAGCAAGGCAGGGGAGGCAGGAACAAGGCAGAGGGGTACAGATCAGGCTAGGCATCAGGAACAGGCAGCAAGGAAGGGACCAGAATCTTGATGCGCCGGGGGAAGGGAGGAGAAGCGTTAAGTAGCCCCCGGCAGCTAAACACCAATTTGCCTGACTACATCAGCCTGCTGGCTACTGGGAGACACCTGCTGGTGGACACTGGAGCTGCAGCAAACAGCCCACAATAGGATAGGTCCACCAGCAGGTGGTGAACTTAATCCTAACAGATTCCCCCCCTTAAGGAGTGGCCGCTGGATGCTCCATAGGGCCCCACCACCAGGGTCTGCAAGCTGACTGAGCACTCCACTGTCCATGTCTGAAGGCCTGATGAGAACCACGCCGCCAGGGTCCCAAAACTGGCTGGGTTCTCTGATGGTCAGATCCCCAAGGAGGCACAACACCAAAGGCATATTCTCAAAAACAGCCTGTGTCCCAATGCTGGGACACCTGACCGCCCAATGCCAGAGCCCCTGGTCCGTGCAGGTACCCTGATGCCAGGGCATTCTCTCCCTCTGTTGCTAGAGGCCGATCTGCCCTGTACCTGTCCCTCGGGTCTACCCAGCGCATTGGTTACCCCACTCGAATCCCCAAATGCACCAGGGATCATAGTGATGACCCCTGGGTCAGGACAAAGTTCAAATGGAACGCTGTCCTTTCCCATGGGATCTCTACTACCGGGGCTGTAAGCAGATGGGGCTCCCAAGTTCAAATTGGAGTTCTGGACCTCCTGGCCTTGGCACAAAAGGATCATGCCGATGTGAATTAGCCAATGCGAATTAGCCTATAATCAGCATTTGTTTACATGTGATGAGCTGTGATTAGACACAGCTGATCACATTGTAAAGAACCTACATCATCGGCTCTTTACCCTGATCAGTGATGTGCTGTGTCCCCCAGGGGAGCACACGAGCACTGCGATGCGAAGAATGTCATATGATGCCCAGTCAGGATGGTAAAGCCGGGCTGTCATTCTGCTATAGGCCGAGCAGGAAGGCATTAATCTGTTTTGCGTTATTTTGCAGTGCATGCATGCTCCTTGTCATCCTGATCCTGTTTTGCATTACTGCTTC
Source organism: Rana temporaria (assembly GCF_905171775.1). Taxonomy (NCBI): domain Eukaryota; kingdom Metazoa; phylum Chordata; class Amphibia; order Anura; family Ranidae; genus Rana; species Rana temporaria. The sequence goes on along the minus strand of NC_053492.1, from coordinate 207,836,007 downwards.
TAACTTTGAACCTGTTTAGTAAACTCCAAGTTACAGGTACTCCTTTGTCTGGTCATTTGGACGATTACCTATTCTGGTAAACATACACAGAGGAGATGTGTGAGGCATTTCATGTTGCTTGTGAATAATACAGAGTGCACTGCCAGCTTTGGAGTACAACCATTGCTGCATGAGCATATGAATACTTATACTGTATGAACGAACCCTGCAAAAAGTTTCATGCTAAAATAGAATACCTATATAGTAATCCGGGCTAATTTTATCCAGTAAATATCCATGCTCCATGTTACCTCATGTCCTGTGTGTTTAATCATTTGTTATGGCTTTTAACATACTTCCCTGTTTAACTGAATCCACCCTTCCTCTGCTCTCAGTTCAGGGTCCTGTAGTGTACTAAAATAGCAAGATTGATTCCATAGTACACCAATCCATCCATTCACCACTTTCCAAATTCTCTTCTATGTTCTTTACGTAATAAGTCCTCAAGTACTTTGGGCCAAATTCTCAAAAGAGATACGCAGGCGGAACTGCTGTTCAGCCTGCCTATCTCTGTGCCTAACTTTGGAAACGATCCTCAAAAGGCTTTTTCCAAAGTTAGGCAGAAGATCTGACATGTGTAAGACACTTACACGGTCAGATCTTAGGATGCAGTACCGCATCCGCCGCTGGGGGCATTTCTCATTGAAATGCCGCTTTGAGTATGCAAATGAGGACTTAAGAAGATCCACAAAGCATTTCAGCATTGTGATTTCTGCGTAAGTTCCGATTTGCTTGCGCAAAACTAGGGCTGGTTTTACAATGTGGAAAGTTAGTCACACCATGTAAAAGCCCATTCAAGCGATGGCATTTGGTATGCATTCCCGAGGGAGAACTCCACGGCAATTTGTAAAATCAAAACCGGCATGGGTTCCCCCCCCAGGAGCATACCAGGCCCTTAGGTCTGGTATGGGTTGTAAGGAGACCCCCCCCCTACGCCGAAAAATCGACGTAGGGGGTCCCCCTACAATCCTTACCAGACCCGTATCCAAAGCACGCTACCCGGCCGGTCAGGAAAGGAGTGGGGACGAGCGAGCGCCCCCCCCCTCCTGAGCCGTACCAGGCCGCATGCCCTCAACATGGGGGGGTTGGGTGCTCTGGGGCAGGGGGGCGCACTGCGGGCCCCCCCACCCCAGAGCACCCTGTCCCCATGTTGATGAGGACAGGACCTCTTCCCGACAACCCTGGCCGTTGGTTGTCGGGGTCTGCGGGCGGGGGGCTTATCGGAATCTGGGAGTCCCCTCAAATAAGGGGGCCCCCAGATACCGGCCCCACACCCTAAGTGAATGGATATGGGGTACATCGTACCCCTACCCATTCACCTGGAGGCAAAGTGATAGTTATTAAACACACAACACACGGGTTTTTAAAATCATTTATTAGTCTGCTCCGGAGGCCCCCCCCTGTCTTCTTTAGCTCTAATACCAGGGGGGGCTTCTTCTTCCACTCTCCGGGGGTCTTCTCCGATCTCCGGGGGGGGTCTTCTCCGCTCTCTGGGGGGGTCTTCTCCGCTCTCCAGCATGCTCCGGTAGGTACCCATGTGGTGGGTGCCTACCCACGTGGGTACCTACCGGAGCATGATGGGACGGTGATGCCTATATAAATGGGATGCAAGGCGCGCTTCCATCATTGCAGTGAGAAGAGGCGTCGAGTCAACATCGGAAGAAGGGAAGAGAAGAGAAGAACATGACGTCACAGAAGACCGCGCTGGCTGCCTGCTAGTAATTGAGCTAACACACGAAGATAGCAGGCAGCCAGCGCTGAAGGAGAAGGCACCGGACAGCTGCAGAAGAACCGGGGTGCGCCGAGTCAACAGCGGAGAGCGGCGAAGATAGAAGAAGACCCCCGGAGAGCGGAGAAGACCCCCGGAGAGTGGAAGAAGAAGCCCCCCCTGGTATTAGAGCTAAAGAAGACAGGGGGGCCTCCGGAGCAGACTAATAAATGATTTTAAAAACCCTTGTGTTGTGTGTTTAATAACTATCACTTTGCCTCCAGGTGAATGGGTAGGGGTACGATGTACCCCATATCCATTCACTTAGGGTGGGGGGCCGGTATCTGGGGGCCCCCTTATTTGAGGGGACTCCCAGATTCCGATAAGCCCCCCGCCCGCAGACCCCGACAACCAACGGCCAGCCGGGTAGCGTGCTTTGGATACGGGTCTGGTATGGATTGTAGGGGGACCCCCTACGTCAATTTTTCGGTGTAGGGGGGGTCTCCTTACAACCCATACAAGACCTAAGGGCCTGGTATGCTCCTGGGGGGGGAACCCATGCCGTTTTTTTCTTTGAAAATTGGCATGGAGTTCTCCCTCTCAGGAATGCATGCCGAGCGACGCTGTCAATTTTTCTTTTTTTTTTTTTGTTTTCCCGGCGCGTATTATTTTTTTTCACCCGTCGCAACTTTATTGTCCCGTCGCAATCCACAAAGCCCGGCGTAAATTATGTTCGCGCGTTGCAGGTCGGGAAAATTACGTCACACGCATGCGCAGTACGGCCGGCACGGGAGCGCGCCTCATTTAAATCGTAATCGCCCCCCGGAGAGGAGGACCGCCTTGCGACGGAGGCACTTAAGTTACACGGCGTGTAATTTCTAGGTAAGTGCTTTGTGGATCGGGCACTTAGGTAGAAATTTTAAGGCCGTGTAACTTAACTGCTGAAAGTTAAGTTAGGCAGCTTTTTTGAGAATTTGGCCCTTTAGGCCTATAGCTGAAAATATTGTTTTTCTTTTTTTCCAACTCCTTATATCTATTTGTGATCCTTTCCATGAAAAGTTGAAGGATCACAGTACTGAAAATAATGTTTTCCCTCTCCCTAGACCTAAACAAGTATTGAACCCTTGCAGTGCCAGCCCCCCTGCAAGCAAGGATTTACACTTTTTCCAGAGTCAGGCTTTAAAAAACAATTGTATCAAAGCTAGAGGTGTCCTTTAACCACTTAAGACCCGGACCTTTATGCAGGTAAAGGACCTGGCCAGTTTTTGCAATTCGGCACTGCGTCGCTTTAACTAACAATTGCGCGGTCGTGCGATGTGGCTCCCAAACAAAATTGGCGTCCTTTTTTTCCCACAAATAGAGCTTTCTTTTGGGGGTATTTGATCACCTCTGTGGTTTTTATTTTTTGCGCTATAAACAAAAATAGAGCAACAATTTTGAAAAAAATGCAATATTTTTTATTTTTTGCTATAATAAATATCCCCCAAAAATATATATAAAAAAACATTTTTTTTCCTCAGTTTAGGCCGATACGTATTCTTCTACCTATTTTTGGTAAAAAAAAAAAAATCGCAATAAACGTTTATCGATTGGTTTGCGCAAAATTTATAGCGTTTACAAAATAGGAGATAGTTTTATTGCATTTTTATAAAAAATTTTTTTTTTACTACTAATGGCGGCAATCAGCAATTTTTTTCATGACTGCGACATTATGGCGGACACTTCGGACAATTTTGACACCATTGTCATTTTAACAGCAAAAAATGCTATAAAAATGCATTGTTTACTGTGAAAATGACAATTGCAGTTTGGGAGTTAACCACTAGGGGGCGCTGTAGGGGTTATGTGTGACCTCATATGTTTTTCTAAATGAAGGGGGGCGGGGCTGGACGTGTGACGTCATTGATCCTGTTTCCCTATATCAGGGAACACACGATCAATGAAGCTGCCACTGTGAAGAACGGGGTTTACACACAGCTCTCCCCGTTCTTCAGCTCCGGGGACCGATCGCGGGACTCCGGCCGCGATTGGGTCTGCGGGTCCCGCGGCCACGGAGCTTCAGAAGGCTGGGCACTTAAAGAGGACGTACAGGTACGTGCTTGTGCCCAGCCGTGCCATTCTAACAACGTATATCTGCAGGAGGCGGTCCTTAAGTGGTTAAGCAGGCCATACACGGTCGAATTTCGAACAAATTTTCTTTTCAAAATCAGAAAGTTTTTTTTTTTTGTGATCCGATGATGCCACCATTGATTTTCGAAACTCGACCAACCAAACCTTCATGTTGCCGGGAATATTCGTTTCTCTCCGGGAATATTCTTTTCTTGCACATGCGTATTTTTTTTTCTATTACATTTCTCGCACGATTCTCCCATCATTGATCAGAAAATCGTTCGTTTTTCAAAAAATGTTCAACATGTCGGATTTCTCAAATTTGTTTGCCGCATGAAAATCGGCTGTTGCTGCAGCCCACTAACGGTGCGAAATTTGTACGAAAATTCTTGGATACGATTTTCGAAAGAAAATTCTTTCGAAATTCGAACCGTGTATGTCCGCCTTAAAATGTAGATAAGAACGTCTGACATTACTGATCTGCATGTTTGTACTGGGTCAATGTCTCTGTAATAAAGCCAGAGAGCTAAATTAATAATCTAGAGCATTGAATGGGCTACCCTAAAAATTAGGTATGTTGAAGAGGAAATAAAAGCAGCAATACTTACTTTATGCTGGGTACATACTAGCATTTTAGTTATTTTTTCTTCAACCCAGCAGGCTGAACATTAAAAAACGTAGAGACTACCATACTAAGCGATGTTAGTGTAGCGATCCCCCCGATGTGCTTTTGTGTTCTGAGAGGGGGACTGCCCGTCCGGCAGAACGCACTGATCAGTGATTGGCTGCCAGCGTTGATCGGATGCTGTTTTTTCAGCATGTCCCTACCAGGGTTCAAAATGTCAAGTCCTGATCCACTAGCCAGGCCTTAAAAGTTACTCGCCACCAGTAACCATACCCAACCTCTACCCTGCCCCGCCCTAAGTACACCCCTAAACACGCCCTTGTAAATTATCTCATGAAAGTACACTGTTAAATGTTTTATACAGAATTTAGTTACAAAATAAATATTAACAACTTTAACAATATTAACATAAAGCTTATCAGTATCCATCAGTGTAGCCTCATTAGTGCCCATCAGTACAGCCTCATTAGTGCCCATTAGTGCAGCCTCATTAGTTGCCATCAGTGCAGCCTCATGTGCAGGAAGCGGTAATACACAGAGTGTAGGGGGTCAGAAGTGGGTAACGTACAGAGTGCAATAATGGGTAATGCAAAGAGTACAGGGGTCAGGAGCCGGCACTGTACATAGTACAAGGGTCAGGGATGGGTAATGCACAGAGTGTAGGGATTAAGAGTGGGCAATGAACAGATTGCAGTGATCAGGAGTGGATAATGTACAGAGTGCAGAACTTGGTAATGCACAGAGTGTATGCGTCAAGGATGGGTAAAATACAGAGTGCAGGAATGGATAATGCAAAGACTACAGGGGTCAGGAGTGGGTAATGTACAGAGTGCATTAATATGTAATGCAAAGAATGCAGGGGTCAGGAGTGGGTAACATATAGAGTGCAGGAATGGGTAATGCACAGAGTACAGGGGTCAAGAGTGGGTAATGTACAGAGTGCAGGAATTGGTAATGCACAGAGTGTAGGAGTCAGACATGGGTAATGTACAGAGTGCAAGGGTCAGGGGTGTGTGACACACAGGGTGCAGGGTCGGGAGTGTATGACACAGAGAGTGTAGGACACACAGAGTGCAGGGGTCAGGAGTGTGTGACACAGAGAGTGTAGGACACATAGAGTGCAGGGGTCAGGAGTGTGTGACACAGAGAGTGTAGGACACAGAGTGCAGGGGTCAGGAGTGTGTGACACAGAGAGTGTAGGACACACAGAGTGCAGGGGTCAGGAGTGTGTGACACAGAGAGTGTAGGACACATAGAGTGCAGGGGTCAGGAGTGTGTGACACAGAGAGTGTAGGACACATAGAGTGCAGGGGTCAGGAGTGTGTGACACAGAGTGAAGGGTTTGGGAGTGTGTGACACACAAAGTGCAGGTGTCGGGAGTTTGTGACACAGAGTGAAGGGTTTGGGAGTGTGTGACACACAAAGTGCAGGTGTCGGGAGTGTGTGACACAGAGAGTGAAGTGTTTGGGAGTGTGTGACACAGAGAGTGAAGGGTTTGGGAGTGTGTGACACAGAGAGTGAAGGGTTTGGGAGTGTGTGACACAGAGAGTGAAGGGTTTGGGAGTGTGTGACACGGAGAGTGAAGGGTTTGGGAGTGTGTGACACAGAGAGTGAAGGGTTTGGGAGTGTGTGACACAGAGAGTGAAGGGTTTGGGAGTGTGTGACACAGAGAGTGAAGGGTTTGGGAGTGTGTGACACACAGTGAAGGGTTTGGGAGTGTGTGACACAGAGAGTGAAGCGTTTGGGAGTGTGTGACACAGAGAGTGAAGGGTTTGGGAGTGTGTGACACAGAGAGTGAAGGGTTTGGGAGTTTGTGACACACAGTGAAGGGTTTGGGAGTGTGTGACACAGAGAGTGAAGGGTTTGGGAGTGTGTGACACAGAGAGTGAAGGGTTTGGGAGTTTGTGACACACAGTGAAGGGTTTGGGAGTGTGTGACACAGAGAGTGAAGGGTTTGGGAGTGTGTGACACAGAGAGTGAAGGGTTTGGGAGTGTGTGACAGAGAGTGAAGGGTTTGGGAGTGTGTGACACAGAGAGTGAAGGGTTTGGGAGTGTGTGACACAGAGAGTGAAGGGTTTGGGAGTGTGTGACACAGAGAGTGAAGGGTTTGGGAGTGTGTGACACAGAGAGTGAAGGGTTTGGGAGTGTGTGACACAGAGAGTGAAGGGTTTGGGAGTGTGTGACACACAGTGAAGGGTTTGGGAGTGTGTGACACAGAGAGTGAAGCGTTTGGGAGTGTGTGACACAGAGAGTGAAGGGTTTGGGAGTGTGTGACACAGAGAGTGAAGGGTTTGGGAGTTTGTGACACACAGTGAAGGGTTTGGGAGTGTGTGACACAGAGAGTGAAGGGTTTGGGAGTGTGTGACACAGAGAGTGAAGGGTTTGGGAGTTTGTGACACACAGTGAAGGGTTTGGGAGTGTGTGACACAGAGAGTGAAGGGTTTGGGAGTGTGTGACACAGAGAGTGAAGGGTTTGGGAGTGTGTGACAGAGAGTGAAGGGTTTGGGAGTGTGTGACACAGAGAGTGAAGGGTTTGGGAGTGTGTGACACAGAGAGTGAAGGGTTTGGGAGTGTGTGACACAGAGAGTGAAGGGTTTGGGAGTGTGTGACACAGAGAGTGAAGGGTTTGGGAGTTTGTGACACACAGTGAAGGGTTTGGGAGTGTGTGACACAGAGAGTGAAGGGTTTGGGAGTGTGTGACACAGAGAGTGAAGGGTTTGGGAGTTTGTGACACACAGTGAAGGGTTTGGGAGTGTGTGACACAGAGAGTGAAGGGTTTGGGAGTGTGTGACACAAAGAGTGAAGGGTTTGGGAGTGTGCGACACAGAGAGTGAAGGGTTTGGGAGTTTGTGACACACAGTGAAGGGTTTGGGAGTGTGTGACACAGAGAGTGAAGGGTTTGGGAGTGTGTGACACAGAGAGTGAAGGGTTTGGGAGTGTGTGACACAGAGAGTGAAGGGTTTGGGAGTGTGTGACACAGAGAGTGAAGGGTTTGGGAGTGTGTGACACAGAGAGTGAAGGGTTTGGGAGTGTGTGACACAGAGAGTGAAGGGTTTGGGAGTGTGTGACACAGAGAGTGAAGGGTTTGGGAGTTTGTGACACACAGTGAAGGGTTTGGGAGTGTGTGACACAGAGAGTGAAGGGTTTGGGAGTGTGTGACACAAAGAGTGAAGGGTTTGGGAGTGTGTGACAGAGAGTGAAGGGTTTGGGAGTGTGTGACACAGAGAGTGAAGGGTTTGGGAGTGTGTGACACAGAGAGTGAAGGGTTTGGGAGTGTGTGACAGAGAGTGAAGGGTTTGGGAGTGTGTGACAGAGAGTGAAGGGTTTGGGAGTGTGTGACACAGAGAGTGAAGGGTTTGGGAGTGTGTGACACAGAGAGTGAAGGGTTTGGGAGTGTGTGACACAGAGAGTGAAGCGTTTGGGAGTGTGTGACACAGAGAGTGAAGGGTTTGGAAGTGTGTGACACAGAGAGTGAAGCGTTTGGGAGTGTGTGACACAGAGAGTGAAGGGTTTGGAAGTGTGTGACACAGAGAGTGAAGGGTTTGGGAGTGTGTGACACAGAGAGTGAAGCGTTTGGGAGTGTGTGACACAGAGAGTGAAGGGTTTGGGAGTGTGTGACACAGAGAGTGAAGGGTTTGGGACTGTGTGACACAGAGAGTGAAGGGTTTGGAAGTGTGTGACACAGAGAGTGAAGCGTTTGGGAGTGTGTGACACAGAGAGTGAAGGGTTTGGGAGTGTGTGACACAGAGAGTGAAGCGTTTGGGAGTGTGTGACACAGAGAGTGAAGGGTTTGGGAGTGTGTGACACAAAGAGTGAAGGGTTTGGGAGTGTGTGACAGAGAGTGAAGGGTTTGGGAGTGTGTGACACAGAGAGTGAAGGGTTTGGGAGTGTGTGACACAGAGAGTGAAGGGTTTGGGAGTGTGTGACAGAGAGTGAAGGGTTTGGGAGTGTGTGACACAGAGAGTGAAGGGTTTGGGAGTGTGTGACACAGAGAGTGAAGGGTTTGGGAGTGTGTGACACAGAGAGTGAAGGGTTTGGGAGTGTGCGACACAGAGAGTGAAGGGTTTGGGAGTGTGTGACACAGAGAGTGAAGCGTTTGGGAGTGTGTGACACAGAGAGTGAAGGGTTTGGGAGTGTGTGACACAGAGAGTGAAGGGTTTGGGAGTGTGCGACACAGAGAGTGAAGGGTTTGGGAGTGTGTGACACAGAGAGTGAAGCGTTTGGGAGTGTGTGACACAGAGAGTGAAGGGTTTGGAAGTGTGTGACACAGAGAGTGAAGGGTTTGGAAGTGTGTGACACAGAGAGTGAAGGGTTTGGGAGTGTGTGACACAGAGAGTGAAGCGTTTGGGAGTGTGTGACACAGAGAGTGAAGGGTTTGGGAGTGTGTGACACAGAGAGTGAAGGGTTTGGGACTGTGTGACACAGAGAGTGAAGCGTTTGGGAGTGTGTGACACAGAGAGTGAAGGGTTTGGGAGTGTGTGACACAGAGAGTGAAGGGTTTGGGAGTGTGTGACACAGAGAGTGAAGGGTTTGGGAGTGTGTGACACAGAGAGTGAAGGGTTTGGGAGTTTGTGACACACAGTGAAGGGTTTGGGAGTGTGTGACACAGAGAGTGAAGGGTTTGGGAGTGTGTGACACAAAGAGTGAAGGGTTTGGGAGTGTGTGACAGAGAGTGAAGGGTTTGGGAGTGTGTGACACAGAGAGTGAAGGGTTTGGGAGTGTGTGACACAGAGAGTGAAGGGTTTGGGAGTGTGTGACAGAGAGTGAAGGGTTTGGGAGTGTGTGACAGAGAGTGAAGGGTTTGGGAGTGTGTGACACAGAGAGTGAAGGGTTTGGGAGTGTGTGACACAGAGAGTGAAGGGTTTGGGAGTGTGTGACACAGAGAGTGAAGCGTTTGGGAGTGTGTGACACAGAGAGTGAAGGGTTTGGAAGTGTGTGACACAGAGAGTGAAGCGTTTGGGAGTGTGTGACACAGAGAGTGAAGGGTTTGGAAGTGTGTGACACAGAGAGTGAAGGGTTTGGGAGTGTGTGACACAGAGAGTGAAGCGTTTGGGAGTGTGTGACACAGAGAGTGAAGGGTTTGGGAGTGTGTGACACAGAGAGTGAAGGGTTTGGGACTGTGTGACACAGAGAGTGAAGGGTTTGGAAGTGTGTGACACAGAGAGTGAAGCGTTTGGGAGTGTGTGACACAGAGAGTGAAGGGTTTGGGAGTGTGTGACACAGAGAGTGAAGCGTTTGGGAGTGTGTGACACAGAGAGTGAAGGGTTTGGGAGTGTGTGACACAAAGAGTGAAGGGTTTGGGAGTGTGTGACACAGAGAGTGAAGGGTTTGGGAGTGTGTGACACAGAGAGTGAAGGGTTTGGGAGTGTGTGACACAGAGAGTGAAGGGTTTGGGAGTGTGTGACAGAGAGTGAAGGGTTTGGGAGTGTGTGACACAGAGAGTGAAGGGTTTGGGAGTGTGTGACACAGAGAGTGAAGGGTTTGGGAGTGTGTGACAGAGAGTGAAGGGTTTGGGAGTGTGTGACACAGAGAGTGAAGGGTTTGGGAGTGTGTGACACAAAGAGTGAAGGGTTTGGGAGTGTGTGACAGAGAGTGAAGGGTTTGGGAGTGTGTGACACAGAGAGTGAAGGGTTTGGGAGTGTGTGACACAGAGAGTGAAGGGTTTGGGAGTGTGTGACAGAGAGTGAAGGGTTTGGGAGTGTGTGACAGAGAGTGAAGGGTTTGGGAGTGTGTGACACAAAGAGTGAAGGGTTTGGGAGTGTGTGACAGAGAGTGAAGGGTTTGGGAGTGTGTGACACAGAGAGTGAAGGGTTTGGGAGTGTGTGACACAGAGAGTGAAGGGTTTGGGAGTGTGTGACAGAGAGTGAAGGGTTTGGGAGTGTGTGACACAGAGAGTGAAGGGTTTGGGAGTTTGTGACACACAGTGAAGGGTTTGGGAGTGTGTGACACAGAGAGTGAAGGGTTTGGGAGTGTGTGACACAAAGAGTGAAGGGTTTGGGAGTGTGTGACAGAGAGTGAAGGGTTTGGGAGTGTGTGACACAGAGAGTGAAGGGTTTGGGAGTGTGTGACACAGAGAGTGAAGGGTTTGGGAGTGTGTGACAGAGAGTGAAGGGTTTGGGAGTGTGTGACAGAGAGTGAAGGGTTTGGGAGTGTGTGACACAGAGAGTGAAGGGTTTGGGAGTGTGTGACACAGAGAGTGAAGGGTTTGGGAGTGTGTGACACAGAGAGTGAAGCGTTTGGGAGTGTGTGACACAGAGAGTGAAGGGTTTGGAAGTGTGTGACACAGAGAGTGAAGCGTTTGGGAGTGTGTGACACAGAGAGTGAAGGGTTTGGAAGTGTGTGACACAGAGAGTGAAGGGTTTGGGAGTGTGTGACACAGAGAGTGAAGCGTTTGGGAGTGTGTGACACAGAGAGTGAAGGGTTTGGGAGTGTGTGACACAGAGAGTGAAGGGTTTGGGACTGTGTGACACAGAGAGTGAAGGGTTTGGAAGTGTGTGACACAGAGAGTGAAGCGTTTGGGAGTGTGTGACACAGAGAGTGAAGGGTTTGGGAGTGTGTGACACAGAGAGTGAAGCGTTTGGGAGTGTGTGACACAGAGAGTGAAGGGTTTGGGAGTGTGTGACACAAAGAGTGAAGGGTTTGGGAGTGTGTGACAGAGAGTGAAGGGTTTGGGAGTGTGTGACACAGAGAGTGAAGGGTTTGGGAGTGTGTGACACAGAGAGTGAAGGGTTTGGGAGTGTGTGACAGAGAGTGAAGGGTTTGGGAGTGTGTGACACAGAGAGTGAAGGGTTTGGGAGTGTGTGACACAGAGAGTGAAGGGTTTGGGAGTGTGTGACACAGAGAGTGAAGGGTTTGGGAGTGTGTGACACAGAGAGTGAAGGGTTTGGGAGTGTGCGACACAGAGAGTGAAGGGTTTGGGAGTGTGTGACACAGAGAGTGAAGGGTTTGGGAGTGTGTGACACAGAGAGTGAAGGGTTTGGGAGTGTGTGACACAGAGAGTGAAGGGTTTGGGAGTGTGTGACACAGAGAGTGAAGGGTTTGGGAGTGTGTGACACAGAGAGTGAAGCGTTTGGGAGTGTGTGACACAGAGAGTGAAGGGTTTGGAAGTGTGTGACACAGAGAGTGAAGGGTTTGGAAGTGTGTGACACAGAGAGTGAAGGGTTTGGGAGTGTGTGACACAGAGAGTGAAGCGTTTGGGAGTGTGTGACACAGAGAGTGAAGGGTTTGGGAGTGTGTGACACAGAGAGTGAAGGGTTTGGGACTGTGTGACACAGAGAGTGAAGCGTTTGGGAGTGTGTGACACAGAGAGTGAAGGGTTTGGGAGTGTGTGACACACAGTGCAGGGTCGGGAGTGTGTGACACAGAGGGTGAAGGGTTTGGGAGTGTGTGACACAGAGTGTAGGGGTCGGGAATGGGTAGTGTCTCTTCCCAGGTTGAGTGTGGGTGTCTCTCGTTCCCCTGAAGTGCTGTGTGTAGATGTAGAGCGGAGTGGTGCCCGGTGTATACATAGCTCTTCCCAGCAGGGGGCACCACGGAGGAGTACAGGGCTCGGTGTACACCGTCCATAGAAGTTTCTCGGTGTAGAGCAGTGTGTGAGTATAGAAGGGAAACAGGACACCTCAGCTCTCCGTCCAATGTCATCCTAGCCCCCCTCCTCCTCCTCCAGGATCTGTTTACATGTCCTCGTTTCATGACCTCCTTTTTGTTTCTCCACAGATCGCCATCTTCCCGGACACAGCATGTAGATGAGGTGAGTGCTGAGCTCTGACCCCCCGGCAATGACGTCACGGGGGGGTCCCCCCATTCCATGCATTGTTCTTGTATGTCCTGCTCTGTTATCATGTTCTCATTTCTCCTCCTCTTCTCTCCCCCTCCCCCTTCTCTCCTAGCTCGCCCCTCCTCCTCCCCAGGACGGTGATGATTACTTCCAAGAGAAGTGGAGTGAGCGGAGAAGCAGGTCTCTGGTTTCCAGGATGGAGTTACTGCTGTGCCCTGTATAAAGTGTAACAGTCCTGTGTGTGTGTCCCTGGCCTGCACCTCACCATTCCTCCCTGTACACAAGCAAGCCTGGGAGCCTTCACCATGTGGAAGATGAACAAGAGCAAAGTTCTCATAGAGGATACACCTGATGAGGAGAACCACACTCAGCCTGAGCTTCAGGTAATCACCTCCTCATACCTCTTCACACCTCTACAACCTTTCCTACCATCCTCTCTGCCCTCTGCTACTACTACCCCAAATAAGGGGGGTGGGACAATCGCAATACAAGACAGGAGTGTATACGAGCTTACAATCTAATGCCACTTTCTGTACAGAGGGGTCCTGCTCCTAGGAGCTTACAATCTAATGCCACTTTCAGTACAGGAGTGTCCTGCTCCTAGGAGCTAACAATCTAATGCCACTTTCTGTACAGAGGGGTCCTGCTCCTAGGAGCTTACAATCTAATGCCACTTTCAGTACAGGAGTGTCCTGCTCCTAGGAGCTAACAATCTAATGCCACTTTCAGTACAGATGGGTCCTGTTCCTAGGAGCTTACAATCTAATGCCACTTTCAGTACAGATTGCCACTTTCAGTACAGGAGTGTCCTGCTCCTAGGAGCTTACAATCTAATGCCACTTTCAGTACAGATGGGTCCTGTTCCTAGGAGCTTACAATCTAATGCCACTTTCAGTACAGATGGGTCCTGTTCCTAGGAGCTTACAATCTAATGCCACTTTCAGTACAGATGGGTCCTGTTCCTGGCAGTTTACAATCTAATGCCACTTTCAGTACAGATGGGTCCTGTTCCTGGAAGTTTACAATCTCTAAAGCCAGTTTCAATACAGCAAGGTTCTAATCCATAGGAGCTTGCAATCTAAAGCCACTTTCAATACAGGAGCTTCATGCTCCTAGGAGCTCACAATCTAATGCCACTTTCAATACTGGTAGGTCCTGCTCCTGGGAGCTTACCATCTAATGCCACTTTCAGTACAGATGGGTCCTGCTCCTAGGAGCTTACAATCTAAAGCCAGTTTCAATACAGCAAAGTTCTGATCCCTAGGAGCTTGCAATCTAAAGGCAGTTTCAATATAGGAGCGTCCTTCTCCTAGGATCTCACAATCTAATGCCAGTTTCAATACAGGAGGGTCCTGCTCCTGGAAGCTTACAATCTAAAGCAACCCTGTTATCCCAGAGGAACCCTTGGAGGTATCCGGTCTCAGAGAGCCCCCCCATGCTAAAATCGATTGAATAGCGATCAGTGGGGAAAATGCCCCTCACGTTGGTAGCTAATATGGAGAAATACCCTTCTATCCAGTGGTGCTCAGAATGGCACCTTACAGGTCATTGGTGTCATGCTGCTGGCTCTAAGTGGAGTTGACAGGAGGTCAGTCAGCCACAGCTGAGGCTGCATTGGACAGCGTTTTGTGAACGTGCGCAAAAATTTCACCATGTTTTTGCGCTACACGGATGAAAATTAACGGTTTGCCCTCTGCACGAAAAAGTAGCTTGTGCAACTTTTTATTTTTTCTGCACATCTTTTTGCGTGACAAACATGCGTCCTTTTTGTTGTGTTTGGGGTGCCACTAACAATGAATGATAATGCAGTACAACAGGTGATTTTTGGAGGTTTTCGTGAATATAAAGTCAGCAATTTTACACACATTCGCCAAAGTGTGAATGCAGCCCTAAAGCGGCATTAATGCCCATTCACACCACAAAACGTCCTTCAGATCCATTCTGGTTGCGTTTCTACATGGGCGCTTTAAATTGCACTTTTGATGCGTTCCGGTGCATGTTTGATGCATTCCCTCCCCCCCCCCCCTTTTTTTTTTTTTTTTTTTTTTTTATACCAGGTCTGTGCATGAATTTTTTTTTTTTTTTTTAACTGGAACACACTGCACTGATGTGAACTATGCCATTTGAACCCATAAAACCTCCTTTGCATGCGTTTTGGATGCAGAAATAAAAACACTGCATGTGGTGTGAATGGGCCCCTAAACCCAAAAGCAAACATTTTATTATATTGCAGCTTACAAATTCCTAGATGTAATGGTCGCATTGGCTTTCCTTTTTAGTCTTCCTTTCTTCTTTTTATTATTTCATCCGGTGATCTGGCCAGTTAGTCTGTTTTTTTTTTTTAACAGGACATATAAATCGGACAAACCATTGAAACTGGCAGGGGTGCTTACAATTATTAGCTTTTAGGGCTGTTACTGATCAAAATTTTTGTGTTCGATTAATCGTTTTTTGTTTTTTTTTTGATCGATTAATCGACTAATTTCGATGAATTATAACGCACAAACAGATCCAACTACTTTTAGCAAAAGCAGTCATAAAAACATGTAGCGAAGTATGATACTGGTATAAAAATGTGTACAACGATGCCACTGCTGAATCCAGATGAGGAGAGGTTAACATCAGTCTGTCGGCACGTGAAGGGAACTATCACAACTCCCAGTGGATGGTTGTAGAATCCCAGGTTGATAGAGGGAAGTGATAGAGGGAAGTGTAACAGCCCTTGCGTGTGGCAGATAGTAAGGTCCTGCCGGCATGCAGATATGAAGGCGCAGCAAAGGACCCTTCAGATGGACGCAGCAAGCCGTGTCCATGACGTCACCGGATCTCCGACGGAACTCCCTGAAGACCCGGAAGGCGGTGGAGAGGTGAGTACCAATCAAAATAATTTTGATTGATCAAAAAAATTAAAGATTAATCGATGAATTTAATAGTTAATTTCCACAGCCCTATTAGCTTTACTTTATGTAAAGCCTTTATTGTAAGAGGAAAAAAAACTGCTGTCAAGCAGTTGTAGTGCATTTTGCAGATTTGCACTACAGAACGTGTTCCATAGGAAACCATGTTAAATGGACTGTAGTGTAAATCTGCAAAAAGCACTACAACTGCATAGGTGTGAATCCAGCCTAACTGATTATAAAGATCGAACCTCAGCATTGTCTTGCTAATACAGGAGGTGTTACTGGCCAGATCACCCGGTGAAAGCAGGGGGAATAAAGCCTAAAAAAGAAAATCAATGCAGCCATCCTGTCTGATTGGTAAGCTGCAATATATTACATTTATGGTTTTGGGTTTAAGGCCTGATTCGCACCTATGCATTTTTAGTGCATTTTGCAGATTTGCACTACAGAACGTGTTCCATAGGAAACCATGTTAAATGGACTGTAGTAAAAATCTGCAAAATGCACTAAAACTGCATAGGTGTGAATCCAGCCTAAACCAAACACACTCTAGGGCAGGGTTTCTCAACTCCAGTCCTCAAGGTGTGCCCCCAACAGGTCATGTTTTCAGGCTTTCCATTATTTAGCACAGGTGATTTAATCAGTTTCACTGCATTAGTAATTACCACAGCTGTTTCATCTTAGGGAAATCCTGAAAACATGACCCGTTGTTGGGATGCCTCGAGGACTGGAGTTGAGAAACACTGACCTAGGGGAAGCCTGGTTGTGAATGGCTGATGTAAAGAGTGTTGGTATTTTTTCAAATGGCAAAGCTGTCACCTGAGCAGGACTTTAAAGATCTACCCCAATGGTGGTCATACAGATGCCAATATTCTGCCATTTCTTCTAGTATTTCATTACAAATGACCTGAATCAAAGCAATCTGTGTAAAACAATTGGGAGCAATTTATTAAAACTATAACCATCAGGATCTGGAGCAGCTGTGCATTGCAACCAATCCGCTCCTAGTGTTACCCGTGACAATGAAAGCTAGAAGCTGATTGGTTGCCAGGCACAGCTGCTCTTGATTCTACCTTCTCCAGCCTCAGGCTGGGTTCACACTACTACACTACTTTGATCCTACTTTGCTCTGCTACATTGGTCCTACATTTATCCTACATTGGTCCTACATCCATCCTACTTTCATGAACAGGATACTACTTTGGTCCGACTTCAATGATATTCAATGGGCCTGAAGTAGGATCAATGTAGGACCAAAAGTAGTACAGGGAGCATTTTCAAAGTCGGACCGACTTGTGTAGGACGCTACAAGACGCTCTCATAGGGAAACATTGAACACAGAGCAAAGTAGGATGAAAGTAGTGTAGTAGTGTGAACCCAGCCTAAGGCTGCATTCACACCTTGGCGTACCTAATCGCAACGTTTTGTCCCGCGAATTGCGGTGACAAATTGCGGCGTTTTGTACCACGATTTGCGGCGACAAAACGCTGCGATTGTGAATGTAGCTTACCCCCAGGTCCACATCTCCTATGCCGAACGCCGCCTGAAAAAAAGGTCCGGGACTTGTTTTGAGCTTCAGGCGTTTCGGCGTTTGGGGTGGAGATGTGAACCATCTCCATAGAGGGCAATGTAAAATCATCCCTCCAGCGTCTTAGAGGCTGCTGCGGCGTCGCGCTTCAGGCGTATATACACCTAGGTGTGAACAGAGCCTTAAGGCCGGGTTCACACTGCTGCGAATTTCAATTGTTAATTTGAGCCGTTGCGATTTCTCAAATTCGCAAGTCATTAAAATAACATTGTTTTCCATTAGTGCAGTTCACATCAGTGCAGTGCGAATCTAAGCTGCAGGAAAAAAGTGTCCTGTGCGAGTTTGATCCCTGTGCGATGCAAATTCAGCTCTATAGACTGGCATTCCCTGAAATCGCGGTAAAACCGCGCAATTTTGAATTTGCAGCAGTGTGAACCTAGGCTGGGTTCATATATGTGGGCTGCGGGTTCGTGCCTGAGGTCCGACGTGTGTCTGTTCTTTGGTTTAGGGACCTGAATTCTCACCTGAACCGGACCCTTTTTCAATCCGGACTCCTGCCACCCCGGACATGTGTGACTCGGCTCCGTTAAGAGCTATTCACACTTGCATGGTATGCAAATTGGATGCAGGGAAACCCCTATCCAATTTACATATATGTGAACCCGGCCTTGGGGTCCATTATTACTAGAAACTGCACATCTACTGTGCATTTTTTTTCCCCTTGCAATTATACATGCATTTGATGTGTGTATGTGCATCTACATGCAGTTGACCTTTTATTTTCCTATCTGCATTTGTCCTGTGAGGTCACTTCTTTCTTTTCTTAGGCTTCTATGTGCACTGTGATGTGTTGCAGTGCATTTCTGCGTGCTTGCGATGCAGAAAAATGCAACATGCTCTACTTCTTTTTTGACTGCAATGATGTGAACTATGCCCAAAGGATTACCTTTATTTCGGACTGTCTATGGCAGGGATCCTCAAACTACGGCCCTCCAGCTGTTGTAGAACTACACATCCCATGAGGCATTGTAACACACTGACATTCACAGACATGACTAGGCATGATGGGAATTGTAGTTCCTGAACATCTGGAGGGCCGTAGTTTGAAGACCCATGCTCTATGCAGTTGGAGTGCACCCCACTGCATTAGATGTGAATGGGTCCTAAATAATTTCCCCCTATAATGCCTCTATGCCAGGGATAGTGGAAGGTTGCGTGATCTATGCGTTTTTAATAAAGAAAAAGTAACATTACTGTATTTATTGGCGTGTAACACGCACTACTTTTACCCTGAAAATGGAGGGTAAACTGTGCCTGCGTGTTTTACGCGGTTAAAGTTTTTTTTCCTGAAAATTCCCTCCTTAAAGTTAGGGTGCGTGTTATACGCCGATAAATACGGTAGTTGTATGACAAACTAAGAGCACACTAGGACCAATCGCAAGGTTTTTCAATGTGCAGTGCATTTATGGAGGTTATCTCAGTACACTTTGGTTGGGATGTAACAAGTTAAATACTGTACATTCATATCAGTCTTTGCCCTGAAGGAGCTTACATTCTAAGGTACCTAACCCACATGTATACATACAATTTAGACGGGAGCCAGCTGACCTACCAGCATGTCTTTGGTGTGTGGGAAGAAACAAGAGTACCCACACAAGCATAGGGAGCACATGCAAACTCTGTGCAGGTGTCGTGGTTGGGATTTGGTCAGAGGACCCCAGTGCTGCAAGACCGACATGGTGACCACTAAGCCACTGTGCTGTCTGCAAGTTGGGGTCAAATGGCTATTGGTGTCTTACACAGTCATTCAGTGATGTCTCATGAGTACAAGGTACACTAATGCTATAAAAGATCTTTTGCTTTTTCATATAAGTAGGGCTGCAACTAACTTATTTTCATAATCGATTGGTTAGCCAATTATTGTTTCAATTAATCGGTTAATAACCTCAAATGTGTGGTGTATAATTTAGTTAATATGTAAAGTGTAAAAAAAAAAAAATGTATTCTTAAATATCATTATGCAGTGGTAAATTAAAATAACCAGCTATATGCTGGTCATACAAAAACAATGTCTTCCTTTTAAAAAATAAATAAAAAAAAATTAATTTTGAGAACGTTCGTTTTTGATTTTTCTAATTTTTAGTGGGGGTCAAATTGACATTCTTTTCTACCTCAGCGACGGGGAAATTTGAAGGAGCAGAATAGAAAGCTTCTTGGTCAAACTAATTTTCAGACCGACCGTGTATGTGGTTTTCGTTCAGAAATTTTAAATGTTTTTAAAAATGGAATTTTAAAAGCAAGTGAAATGTTTTTAACCACTTGCTTACTGGGCACATATCCCCCCCCCCCCCCTCCTGCCCAGGTGAAATTTCAGCTTCCGGCACTGCGTCGCTTTAACTGACAATTGCGCGGTCATGCGACGTGGCTCTCAAACAAAATTGACGTTTTTTTTTTCCCCACAAGTAGAGCTTTCTTTTGGTGGTATTTGATCACCTCTGCCGTTTTTATTTTTTGCGCTATAAACAAAAAAGAGCGACAATTTAAAAAAAAAGACAACATTTTTTTACTTGTTGCTATAATAAATAGCCAAATTTAAAAAAAAAAAAACATATTTTTGCTCAGTCTAGGCCGATACGTATTCTTCTACATATTGTTGGTAAAAAAATCGCAATAAGCGACTGGTTTGCGCAAAAGTTATAGCGCCTACAAAATAGGGGACAGAATTTATTATTTTTTTTTTTTTTTTTATTAGTAATTGCGGCGATCTGCGATTTATTTATTTATTTTTTTTATTGGGACTGCGACATTATGGAGGACACTTTTGACACATTTTTGGCGCCATTGACATTTATACTGCGATCAGTGCTATAAACATGCAGTAATTACTGTATAAATGTGACTGGCATTGAAGGGAATAACACTAGGGGGTGAAGAAGGGGTTAAATGTGTACCCTATATAGTGTTCTGACTGGGGGAGGTGATGGATCTGTGTCCCTATGTATAAGGGACACAGATCGGTCTCCTCTCTCCCTGACAGGACGCTGTCAGTGTCTCTGTGTGAGCCGGCAATGAATGAGAGATGATCTCATATGTTTACATTTGAGATCATCTCTCATTGGCCGCACAGATCGCATAGCAAATAGCCACTCTGATTGGCCGTTCACTGCGATCTGTGATTGGCTGTGTCCAAGGGACACGGCCAGCACAGAATTTCCCCGCTGCTCGTTTGGGGAACGAGCAAAGGGGCGGACGTCAATTGACGTCCTCCTGGATTTTCAGGTCCGCGCTGAAGCCGTCATTCGGCTATAGCGCGGGCCTCAAGAAGTTAAAGGACATTCTTTTGTTCATAGAATGTACAAAGATCTTTTTGTATGAGTATTCTCGTCCGAAAATCGATACGGGTATGGCCGGCTTAAAGCTTGGTTCACACCTGTGCAGTTTCTACATTGCTTTTTGCATGTGAAATTTTGCTGCGATATGCATTTTTCTGTTTTTTTTTTTTGGCTAATTTGTTGTTGGACAGATTAAAAAAACACAAATTTCTTCAAAAATGCACT
Organism: Rana temporaria; assembly: GCF_905171775.1. Classification (NCBI taxonomy): domain Eukaryota; kingdom Metazoa; phylum Chordata; class Amphibia; order Anura; family Ranidae; genus Rana; species Rana temporaria. The sequence continues at coordinate 207,815,764 of NC_053492.1, read as the reverse complement.
ACATGTTTTTCTGCAGCTTCTCTGTTGAAGTCTATGAAACCCAAAAAAAGCACAGTTTTTTTTGCATTGAAAATGTCCTTGACCCTCTCCAAATACGCAGCGGCTAAAAAAAGCCTAGATGTGAACATGTCCCATAGGAAACCATGATGCATTAACTATAGTGTGTTTCTGCAAAAAGCGCCAAAAAAACAGGCCTAATGCCGCGCACACACGGTCGTTTTTTGTCTTGTAAAATAACATTGTTGTTTCTCATGGGGGAAAAAAAAAACGTTTTTCAAAATGCTCTAGCAAAGCGTGGTTACGTTCAGCACATACGGCGGCACTCTGTTCCTTTCAAGCTCGCGTCATAACTTGCTTCTGAGCATGCGCGGGTTTAAAAACGTTGTTTTAAACGTCGTTTTAGCCCACACACGATCATTTGTTATGACACAAACGATGTTTTGAAAAACGACATAAAAAATTTAAGCATGTTCGAATTTTTTTTTTCTTCGTTTTTCAGAAGACCTAAAATGACGTTTTCCCCACAAGGTCTTTTTAAATGACGTTTTTAAAAATGTCTTTATTTTTCAAACGACCGTTTGTACGCAGCATAAGATGTTTAGCAGCAGTGACATGCTTTTTGTTTGTATCAACTGTCATCACGGAGTTAAAAAAAAGTTAAAATAAGCCCTTTTACCGTACAAAAAGAGCAGATAATCATTTATACTGTGAAACAGTGACTGTAATACAGTATCTCACAAAAGTTAGTACACCCCTCACATTTTTGTAAATATTGTATTATATCTTTTCATGTGACAACACTGAAGAAATTACACTTTGCTACAATGTAATGTATTGTGTACAGCTTGTATAACAGTGTACATTTGCTGTCACCTCAAAATAACAACAGCAGCCATTAATGTCTAAACCGCTGGCAACAAAAGTCAGTACACCCCAAGTGAAAATGTCCAAATTAGGCATTTTCCCTCCCTTGTGTCATGCGACTCATTAGTGTTACGAGGTCTCGGTGTAAATGGGGAGCAAGTGTGTTAAATTTGGTGTTATTGCTCTCACTCTCTTACTGGTCACTGGAAGTTCATCATGGCACCTCCATGGCAAAGAACTCTGAGGATCTGAAAAAAAAGGTTGTCTTTGGGAAATAGACATTTGAGTGCTGCCAGCATTGCTGCAGAGGTTGAAGGGGTGGAGGGTCAGCCTGTCAGTGCTCAGACCAAACCATGCTTTAGGCTGGGTTCACACTATTGCGAATTGGAAGTTTTTTTTTTATATAATTTTTTTCACAGCGTTCTGAGGACAACCCAAATCCTAGAGGGCAGCAAGGTTCTAAATTTAATATCCACTTTTGACTTGGACTATCACACACAGGAGAATATAATTGTTTGGCATTTTTCAGTACCTGGCACTTGCAGGTGGTGCATACGGCTCGCTGGCAGAAGAATGTCAACATCGTTGACGGGCTGAAATAAGCAGTGGCTGTGTTCATATCCGGGCAGTACTGGTGTACAGAGCCGCGTGCGTATAGAGATGTTTGCTTGAATGTGAACTTTCTGCGTTTGGCGCTTAGGACCCTGTGTGTGAGTACTTCCCAGATGTGTACAGCTGCTGTATATTTCAGCCTGTCATTGCTTTTGTCAGATTGCTGGCTGTATGCATTACTCATGACTTCTGAGTGCCTTAATATACGTGTGTGTGTGTGTGTGTGTGTGTTTGTTTGTTTGTTTGTTTGTTTGTTTGTTTTGTTTGTTTTTTTTTATACTGTGCAGGCAAGTGCATCTGTGTTCATGTGAAACATGGACTTTGGTGTGGTCCTTTTGACACTATATTGGTTAAGATTACGTGGTTGTCTTAAAGGGGTTGTAAAGACAAAAATATTTTCCTCTTAAATTAAAGTCTGACAGTAGCTGATAAAGTAAAAAGTAATGTTTTGCATTATAACTAGTTTGATACCTGTTGAAATCGAGCTGTTTTATTCACCTCCGTCACTTCTGAATCGTTATTCTCACTGACTTCCTGGTTTGCGGTGCGCATTCATTCTTGCTACATCACGGCCTAATGGGAACTAGAGTTCCCATTAGGCTTAGCCTCCATGCCTGTGAGGGATAAGAGAGCATCTTCACGCAGGGCTGTAGTCATAGGGAGGGGGTGAGCACATTCTGCTTTCCACCATGCAAAACGGCTCAGATGCTGGTGGAAAGCAAGAAGAGGAGAGACAGGAAATGGCATTTTCAAACCTGGATTACTGTATTTTGGAGGTCAAAAGGAAAAACGAGGTAAGTAATATTTAAATGCTCTAGCTTACAGCAATCAATTGATCTAATAAAAAACGAACCTTTAGTGTTCCTTTAACCACTTGCTTACTGGGCACATATACCCCCCTCCTGCCCAGGTGAAATTTCAGCTTTCGGCACTGCATCGCTTTAACTAACAATTGCGCGGTCGTGCGACGTGGCTCCCAAACAAAATTGACGTCCTTTTTTCCCCACAAGTAGGGCTTTCTTTTGGTGGTATTTGATCGCCTGTGCGGTTTTTATTTTTTGCGCTATAAACAAAAAAGTGAGACAATTTTGAAAAAAATACAATATTTTTTACTTCTTGCTATAATAAATATCCCAATTTTAAAAAAAAATAACATTTTTTTTTCTCAGTTTAGGCCGATACGTATTCTTCTACATATTTTTGGCAAAAAAAAAAAAAAAAATCGCAATAAGCGACTGGTTTGCGCAAAAGTTATAGCGCTTACAAAATAGGGGACAGAATTATTTTTCTTTAATTATTTTTTTTACTAGAAATGGCGGCGATCTGCGATTTTTTAATGGACTGCGACGTTATGGCGGACACATCGGACACATTTTTGGCGCCATTCACATTTATACTGCGATCAGTGCTATAAATATGCACTAATTACAGTATAAATGTGACTGGCATTGAAGGGGTTAACACTAGGGGGTGAGGAAGGGGTTAAATGTATCCCTGCTTAGTGTTCTAACTGTAGGTGGAGGGGGGGTGACTGGGGGGGTGACCGATCTATGTCCCTATGTACAAGGGACACAGATCCGTCTCCTCTCCAGAGACAGCACCGCTGTCTCTGTGTAAAACGGCAATGAGAGATGATCTCATATGTTTACATATGAGATCCTCTCTCATTGGCCGCACAGATCGCCTCGCGAACGGCCACTCTGATTGGCCGTTCGCGGCGATCTGTAATTGGCTGTGTCCGAGGGACACGGCCAACACAGATTTTCCCCGCAGCGCGCTCTGGAGCGCGCGCGGGGACCGCCCTAAGGGGCGGCCGTCAATTGACGGCGGTTTGGAAATTGGGATCCGCACTGTAGCCGTCAATTGACGGCAGGCGGATCCCAAGTGGTTAAGGTTGGTACACACTGGCTGAATTTTGGCTGGTATTGGCCAGATTAACAGAAACCAGCCGACATGTGGCCTGTGTGTGCAGCAGCCCATTGGACAGAAGCCTAACGCCCGGCTTCTGTCAAACAGGCATGCTGGAAAACCAGCAGCTGATCAGCGCTTGCAGGCAATGGCTGCAAGCGCTAACCAGTGTGTTCTGTGTGTACCAAGCATTACAGTAGCTTGGATCATGAATTACTTAGTTGCCCCTGCTTAACTCGCTGGTAGTGTTCCTGGAAATTGATATGTTGCCAGTGACAACTAATATATTCTTCTGGTAAGTTTCCTAAGGTTTGTCACGCATTCTAATTTAGTATGTTTGGCCTTGGTGGTTTCATGCCATAATTGTTTTGATGTCGCATAAAGATGGCCAGCTGTGCAGCAGCTAACCTACTTGTCACGCAGAAGGCAAAGCTCTTTGAACGATCTTGTTGTTGCCCAGTTTACAGTGTAAGCAGACTTTTGTGTTTTAGTTATCTCGGAGTACAACACCGAACATGCTTTGGTGCCCCAGGCAGCAAGGGACATGACTTTCCCAGCGTCCCTTATCTTGGGCTGGTAGCTAATGTGTTATCGCATGTGTATCAGTCTCAGCAATACTCAGGAGATCCACACCACATGGCTGTATTGCTATACAAGCTATTGTTGTGGAGATAATCTTTGTAAACACACCCAGCTAGTTTAGCAGTTATATTTTTCTTCTGGAAAACACATTTAGAAATATTGGTGTTTTTTGTAGGGGCAGAAGGTGCTTCATAGTGATGCTACTTTTGTTTTAGTGTAGGCTTGCTTTTTTTCACGGTTTTGTTCTAGACTTGCAATCTTAAAGAGAACCCGTTGGGACCTAAAAAACAAAGTCCACAGATGTGGCATAGTAGTTTCAGCCATTCTTCATGCTTTTTCAGAGCTAGAATCTTCATCATGCCCACATCTCTCTGCTGCATGCCCTGCCTGCTACATCACTAGTGTGTCCTTGCGATCCTGAATTAAAACCCCAGTGATGTAGTGTAGAGGTATGATGCCATGTGCTTGCAATACTACAAGATCTTCCTGAAGGCAGCGGTGTCGTGGAATTCAAAGGGTGATTTTAGGTGATTTCACGCTGCAGAGCTGCATATTAATGTGGAATTGCCTAACTTTTTTTTTTTTTTTGTTCTTGTTTTTTAATCTTACCCAAATCTTGTTGAGGCAAAATGTTTTATTTTTTATTCATCTAAACACAATAAAGTGGATGGATGTGTGTGTGTGTATGTGTGTGTATATATATATATATATATATATATATATATATATATATATATATATATATATATATATATATATATATATATATATATATATATACACATACATATATATATACACATACATATATATATACATACATACATACATACACCAAGTGAGCAGCCTCAGATGATACACAGAGATGAAACAAATCTCCCTACATAAGTTTTACATCTCTATCTGCTGTCTTCAGCCTTCTATATTCTTTAGAAAGTACACACCCTGTTCAGAACTTTTCTTCCGTTTTTCAGCAGTTGGAGGAGACTCTTGGCATACATTGTGTGACAGCTGATTGGAAGCAAAGCACCCTCCCCCCCTACATCTACCACTTTGCCTGTCCTGTGGTGTCATTCATGTTATGGATTTTACAATAAAGAGATTCATCACTACCTCGGTGTGCAACCATCTATTCCTTTTTATCCATATTGCACAGCCGGTGAGCCAAGGCTTGCACCCCTGGGAGGAGTCCATTCCCCAGCCTACCTGGTTCCATCACTCACCTGGAGCAGCATTTGTTTTTCATGTTAGATACCTAACATGTCACGCTTTTGAAATTGTGTACACTTGTGGAAAGACACCAAACTTTGGTACAGAAAAATCCCCATAGGTGACGCTTTCAAACTTTTTACAGGTTGCATGTTCTCTCTATTTTGACACTTTTTTTTTTTTTTTTTTTGCTTTATTTTGATCACTTTGATTCCTAATACAAGGAATGTAAACATCCCTTGTAATAGGAATAGTGCATGACAGGTCCTCTTTACACCGAGATCTGGGTTCAATAAGTCCCTGCATCTCATCTCTAGGCTGGGAAGCCTGAAAAACAAAAAAAAATTTTTTTTTTAAATGCTGAGGCCAGGCGTGATATCATAACATCATGTCAGCCCTCCGAAAGCTCATAGAGATGTCCGGGGGCCATCTGGCCTACTGGATTCTCTATGGTAAGCTTTGGGCACCGGTCGATTCCTTCGACCTCTCACCGATCATGCGGGCGAGCTGGAAGAAGCATCGGAGGATATCGCCTCCCACTGCCTGTAAGAAAGATCAAGCAGCTTAACAACTGCTATTATTTGTTCATATGGTGCAAGGAATCGCCAGCTCTAAAAGAGGATATCTGAATGATGTCTAACTGCAGGCATCATTCAGATATCCCCACTCACAATGTCATATGATGTCGTTGGGCAGGAAGTGGTTAATAAGAAAAGGTAATCCTCTCTGCTCTCATAGGATCGGACACGTCAGAAATTATTTCTTATAGATGGTAACGATGATGATAATGGTATGTGTGCAAAAAGATATCTGAAACCGTCCTTGGTAATGGAGGGGAAGCAACTCAAGGACTAATGCAGCTGGAGAGTCAGATGCAGCTGAAAGGTCAGGAATTCGGCTGGATGGAACAAGCTTTGTTGAAATAACCAGCAGCCTTATCAACCAGGAGAGCAAGATGGGTAGAAAGGGGAGTCAGAGCTTGAATTTCAGTGCAGCAGTGTTCATCAGATGCTGGCAGATCCTCATGGGTATGCAGACTACATAAAAAAGTAGCCACAGCACACATGTTAATAAAAGTATGTATACATTAAGAGGGCTTTCACACCGAAAGCGCCTGGACATCAACGGTAAAGCGATGCTATTTTCAGCGTGGCTTTACCGATGCTTTTAACCCCCACTAGCGGCCGAAAAAGGGTTAAAAGGACCTGCAAAGTGCCACTTTGCTGGCAGTTTGGCAGCGCTGCCCTTGATCTCCCGCTGAGCTGGCGAAGGCCACTGAGCGGATCCGCCTCGTGTGAATGAGGCCTAATGTAAACAAATGCCCAGAATTTTAAAACAGGTCAGGAAAATTCTGCTGTCAAAATGCAGAAAAAAACTAAACGGACAGATGTCACCAAAGTTGTGCTCTGATCCAGCAGGGGACATCTGTTTATGGATCCCCCTGCTGAACAAACCAGACAGGGCTCATGTAAAAGGAACCATACAGGGGAGGCTTATCTTGCTAGTGATGGATAACACCATCACTGTGATAGCCAATTACAGTTATCAGTTCCTAGGGCTCCTGATCCCTATTATGAGACTAAGGGCTGTCAGAGAAAGCTTGGTCTCCATGCTGGGGGCATGCGATTGAGCCTGGTGCCAGTAGAAAGGTATGCATATATGTGGCATATATGTGGCAGCACAGCATAAGGCTTATGCCCTGTAAACACGATCGTAATTTCCGATGGGATAAAACCTGATGGAATTTTCCATCGGAATTCCGTTCAAGCTGTCTTGCATACACGCTGTCGGACCAAATTCCAACCGTGCCAAAACGCGGTGACGTAAAAGACTACGACGAGCCGTGAAAAATGAAGTTCAATGCTTCCGAGCATGTGTCGACTTGATTCTGAGCATGCGTGTGTTTTTTTCTCCGTCGAGTTCCACACAGACGATAGGAATTTCCGTCGTAAAAAATAAAACATGTTCTTTTTTTTTTTTTTTTAACCTCTGATGAAAAAAGTTTGATGGGGCCCACACACGGTCCGAATATCCGATGAAAAAATTCCGTCTGACTTTTTTCATCGGAAATTCCGATCGTGTGTACAGGGCATTAGGCTCCATTCACACTAGCTGTTTTTTCTGCTCCAAGAAGCTACATAGTGTTATCCTTTGTGTCCATGCGCACTACTTTAGGCTATTGGTGGGCTTTAACTAGTTGCTGACCAGCCCCCGCAGTTATACTGCGGCAGGTTGACTCGGCTGCGCAAATCGGTGTACCGTTATGTGGACCGTTTAATTGCTATAGCAGGCACGATGTCCACCGGCCACCTGCGATGCTCCACAGAGAGCCAGTAAACAACATTGTAAACAAACAGATCCCCATTCTGTCAGGGGAGCAGAGAGCGATCGTCTGTTCCTAGTGATCAGCAACAGCAATCTCTCTACTCCCAGTCAGTACATTTCCCCCAGTTAGAAACACCTCCCTAGGGAACACTTAACCCCTTGATCGCCCCTAGTGATTTTCCCCTTCCCTGCCAATGTCATTTTTACAGTGATCCATTTTTAGCTCTGATCACTGTAGAAATGTCACTGGTCCCAAAAAAGTGTCAGATCTGTCCGCTGCAATGGAGCAGTCCCATATAAAATCGCTGATCACCGCCATGGCTAGTAAAAAAAAAAAAAAAAATGGCATAAATATATCGCCTATTTTGTAGACACTATAATTGCGCAAACATGTGTGTGCTTTTTGTAAAAAAAAAAAAATATCGTAGAATACATATTGGCCTAAACTGATGAAGAAAAGTGTGTTTAAAAAGGGATATTACTTATAGCAAAAAGTAAGAAATATTGATTATTTTTTTTTTTGTTTATAAACAAAAAAATTAAAACCGCAGAGGTGATCAAATACCACCGAAATAAAGCTCTATTTGTGGGAATAAAAGAACCATACATTTTATTTGGGTACATTTTATGTGGGTACAATGTCGCACTACCGCGCAGTTGTCAGTTAAAGCAGTGCAGTGACGTATTGCAAGAAAATGTCCTTGGCTTTAGGGGGTAAATCCTTCAGGGCTGAAGTGGTTAAAGAGGAGCTTCAGTCTAGGCAAAAAAAAGTCAGCAGCTACAAATACTGGAGCTGCTGACTTTTAATATAACAACCCTTAGCAAGGCACCCCGAGCCAATTCTTCAATCGGTTTTGGGTGCAGGCGCCAGCATCTTCACTAAGTGTCGCACTGTGCTTTCTGAATGGTCCTGTCATCTTCTGGAACCTGTTTGTGTTTCAGAAGGCTGTAGGGGAAATGAGGAGGGGCTGAACATACTCGGAGATCGCTGCAATGATCTTACCTGGAAGTAGGAGCAATTACCTATCAAAACCAGGTACCCGCTCTCCCCTCCAAAAGTGTCTAATGTAAAAACTGTCTTGGTTTGTTTTTTGCTATATGGCAACAATTTGTATTCTCTAAATAAAAGATTTCCCAGCACACTAACTAGCCAGCCTGCAAAATGACCAAATTGGTCCTGTCTAACAGTACTGTTATGCATGATTTTTTTTTTTTTTTTTTTTGGTACACCAATTTGAATTGTGCCTTTGCAATGTGGCAGAAGGAAAGGCAGAATTTATTGGATGCTGCATGACATCACTTCATCAGAACCAAACTGCTCGTGACTAATGACTTGGTGCCCACAGCAGCTTTGTGTCACTAAATCTCTTCATGAGAAACCTCCACTGGAAGCTGTCTGTAATCAGTCCAAGTTCAGTGTGAGTGACACTTTGTAAAGTGAATATATTCTATTTCTAGTAATACTTCAGCCCCACTGTATTCTGTATCCTCATTTAGTACCTGTTACACCTTTTTCTCTCCAGCTACAAGACAGTTCCGACATTACATAGTGTTACCTTCCAGGTATAAGCTGTCAATGTGATCATTTGCTTTCTAGGCACTTTTCTTTTTCCCCCCTGGAAGGGCAACAGACCATTTAAAATATAACACTTCTTTGAATGTTAAGGGACCATCCTCTGAGCCTGAGGCTCTGCCAGCTATACATATTTTTATACATTCAATAATTCCAGCATTTCTGCATGACCTGTGTATAATAAACAGATTTTGAAGTGTCTTTGCCGGAATACTTTTCCTCTTCAGTTCCTGATGTGCAGATTGGGTAGCTTTTTGTTTCAGCATTTCGCTCCCTTTCTAATTAGACACATGTTACGCCTTGTTGGCTCTGATTTGTTTTGACATCCTCTGATAAGCTAGTAAAAAGAAGAAATCTGAAACGGTGCTACCATTTATAGGTTTAAACTCAAGCTTTTAAAATGCCTTTATGTTATTTTTGACAGGTGTGATGAGTTGGGGAGGCCATAAACACCCTAAGGCCCTGTACACACGATCAGTCCAAACTGATGAAAACGGACTGAAGTTTAGTTTCATCGGTTCACCGATGAAGCAGTCTGATGTGCCTACACATCATCAGTTAAAAAACCGATCGAGTCCAACGCGGTGACGTAAAACACAACAACGTGCAGAGAAAAATGAAGTTCAATGCTTCCAAGCATGCGTCGACTTGATTCTGAGCATGCGCAGGTTTGGAACCGATGCTTTTGCGTTCTAACCATTTCCATGTATTCCAATGGCTCTAGTTCACACCATGCAGTCAGTTTCTGCACCAGAAACTGACCGGAAACTGACTGCATGTTGTGAACTAGAGCCATTGGAATACATGGAAAACACAGTGCATGCGTTTTGTGCAGAAAAAATGCTCACTGAACGGAACTGCGTCTGGTGTAAACTGGCCCTAAAAGAATAAGCAAAGCCACAACAATCTGATTTTGTGGGGATTAAATCGAGGACGATAACATGTACCTATGGTGGCACAAATGTTTTTTATCCACAACTGGCCACTCGTGGAAATCCAGTTTTGCCAAAATACAACACAAAACTTTTTGGCTAGGCATTCATGATTTTAATATATCCTTTAGCCCTAGGCAACACAGTGCTTGATAAGCATAATAAAGCCATTTATAGGAGAAGTATAGCCAAAGCTCGTTTGGCTGTACTTCTCCTGTGTACCACAGGAGTGCAGTTCGTTTTGCACTCCTGTGACCCTTTTTCAGCAGAGAGCAGGCTGAAGTCCGCTCTGACGTCACAGAAAGTCAGTATAGGCACTGCATCATCACAACCACTAAGTAAGGATCCACCAGATCCTTGGCCCAAAATCCGGCTTGGCCTCTCAGTTAGCTGCTGAGAGCCTGAGCCCACCGCCCCACCCCCTCCACAGCCCAGCGCTCCAATGAAGTGAGGCGGAAGCAGAGCAAAGAGCTGTGATTGACAGCAGCTCTCTGCTCATGGAGCTGTGTGAACCGAGTGATCGGCAGTGTTCGGACCGATACTGCATCCACCTAGGTAAGTATGATTAAGGAAAAAAGATCAAAACCATACTTCTCTTTTAAGATTCTAAAGCTGGCAGGGACCGGCCGAGATTCAAACCAAGTATGGGCAGGCTGAAATTGATCAACTTGGGCACAATCAACCTGTCTGATTTGTGCATGCAATTAATTGCACATGGCTATCGTAGCCTCTAACCAGTAATCTCTATGTTATCCTCGTCAGGACGCCCCCCCCCAGCAAAACGCAACAGGGTTAATTTACTAAAACCGTAGTTGGGAAAATATGGTGCAGCTGAGGTCTCTCTGCAGTCGACCTTATTACTGACTTACTATGCATCACTCTGTAAGGCAGAACTTTTATCTGGATACACAAAGTGGTAGCAAAGATGCTGTATATACAGTTTTACTAACACATGCCTACATTGCAAAACTGGGTTCAGCTGTTAAGATTTCGTTTTACGTTCTTCCATTGAGGGGTTGAGCTTTGTAAAGTGAGTCTTATTGTGTGTGGCGTGCAATGTGCGTCGAAGGGACTCCAGTGATATCAAATGTGATATTGCATGATTTTTGAGGATTATCATTCTGTTGGATCAGTACTTGTGGTCCAGAATTGATCCTTATAGTAGTGAGGTGTTAAAATATGTTTCTAGTGCTGTTTTTCTTGCTGCCTGTGCTGCTGTTCAGGGGATTCACCCTTTCTATTTGTCCTGTTTTTACTATGCTCATCGATGGTGAAAGAAAATGACTAATCCAGAACAGCAAAAGTGGGGCTAATTTTTCAATAGATACAGTAGCTCTTGTGACAACCAGAGATTTCTGCACTTTGGAGGGAATACCTCTCTTCCTGGACAGGGAAATCTCCCCAATGGGGCATAGATGAGGAGGGGGGGACAAATGGGTTTTAATCCACCCCTTTTATTTTATCCAAAAAAAAGTTTTGAATTCAGTTCTACTTTCATTTAAGTACAGCTATGGGCCATCAGGATGCCCAAAGTTGCCCCCCCCCCCCCCCATTACATAAGGGTCCATTCTTGGCAACTAGAGGCAAGCTAGGAGGTGGCCAGGAGGAGAATGTTCCATCCTCCCTCTGAATGATGGGGCTGCAGGTAACCTCTAATTGGTTTCCAAAATGTCAGGCAGCCCTAGCAGCCAATTACTAAAGATGTGGGCAGTAGTGATGGGTGGAAACTGTGTTGAAGAAATCACAGGCTATACCACCCACTGCCGTATTTTCACAGGCAGTTGTCCTGCCCACTGACTTAAATGGACAGGACAAATAAGTGTGTGGTGTGTTTTGTTTTTTTATTTTTTAAAAAAGCTGTCCATGAAAATGGAGTGTGACAGTTGTTCAGATGTTAGCCTAGGCTCCTAGTAACAAAGTGAAAATAAATTTAGAGCGCCACACAGAGGAGGCATTTTCTTATTTATAAAGGTAGATGCACTGTGATTTGTATCTCTTTTTGACAGGACTTTTACTTTTTCAAAAGTTTAAAATAGCTTACACATTCAGTTTAAATTTAATATAAGTGCAGTGGATAAACATTTTGTTTAAACTTTAGCTTTCTCAGTGTGAAATTGTGCAAACCTTTTTAAGCCACCTACATTGTGACCTGGCTGAATCTGCCCAAAACTTATAACTCAGATTTGCAAGGACAATAATTGGTAAAACATGTACTGGCAAGATCATGCTGGAACCTCTGATTATCCTGCATCGCCAGCAACCACATCATAGTAACTACAAAACCAGACACCATTGCTGTTACAACCCCCTTTACAGATCAGTGCTTTTTCTAAATAACTGTCCATACTTGTTTCCCACAGCTTGATACATTTTTAAAGACCAGAGAAAATGTTACATTAAATTGATACTAAACACACACTGTTTAATTTACATTATCCCTTCTATTTCTGTATGTGGATAATGCACTATAATTGTTTTAATAAAAAAAAAAAAAAAAATACCTTTTGCCTAATCGATATACGGTTGTCACATGACCCAGCTCTATGCCAGCCTGTGTGTAGGGAAACATAAGCAGCTTAAGAAGGAGCTTCTAGTCCTCTGCTGCTGGCCACATGTTCAAAATAAAAAAACAGCCTTTGCAATACAGAGTAAAAATTTAATATTATCAATGTTTTAAATTGGCATACAAATATACTGTATATTTTAAATTAAGTCTTTATTATTTTGTGGAAATATTGTGTGGCAGATGTCACGCCCCTCCAGCCTGTGTCTTAGAATAAGGGCTCATGCACACCGGACGTTTTTAAAAACGCCAGCACTACAGTAGTTACATTAGCGTTATTGTGCATTTTCCTGCGTTTTTTGCATGTGTTCCTGCGTTTTTGGGCGTTTTTAATCAAATACACTTTATAATGTAAATGTGGCTTGACGCGTTTAGCTGTGTTTTTTTAAAGCTCCTTTTTACTGCTCCTTTTTACTACTCCTTGAAGCACAGGCTTTTTTTTTTTTTCCTTTTATTGCCCCTAAACGCTTAAGCCTCCAAACACCGCTGGCATTTTGTGTGCATGGACACATAGGCTAACATGGAGGGTCTTTTAGAGGCAGTTAAAAAAAGTAAACTGCCCCTAAAAGCAGCTGTAAAAATGTCCTGTATGCATGAGCCCTAAGAGGGAGGTGAATCCACCATTAATCTACATTTTAATATCTCACACCTATTGTGTTTAGATGGTTTGTGGGCATAGAGGGAGGGGGTGGGCTGTCACTTACCAATGTGTACACCCACATGTGAGACTCTATAATCACATGGATTGCTCAGATGTGGTGGGGAGGAAATGCTTAGCATAGAAACCTCGCTGAAAACTGAGCATGTGCAGAGTTGCCACCATTTTGGTAGTGCCTAGAATACCATGCCACAGTTTTTCTAGTGCACATAAAGTGCCTTGAAAAAGTATTCATACCACTTCCAGCAGGGCAACGACCCTAAACATATAGCCAGCGCTACATTGGAATAGTTTAGATCAAAGCATATTTATGTGTTAGAATTGCCCAGCCAAAGTCCAGACCTAAATCCAATTGAGAATCTGTGGCAAGACCTGAAAAATTGCTGTTTACAGATGCTTTCCATCCAATCTGACAGAGTTTGAGCTATTTTGCAAAGAATGAACAAAAATGTCACACTCTAGATGTGCGAAGCTGGTAGAGACATCCCCAAAAAGAATTTTACAGCTGTAATTGCAGCGAAAAGGTGGTTCTACAAAGTATTGACTGAAAACCATTTATCATTTTCCTTCCACTTTACAATTATGTGCCACTTTGTGATGGTCTGCACATAAAATCCCAATAAAATAAATTTTTGATTGTCACATGACAAAATGTGGAAAATTTCAAGGGGTGTGAATACTTTTTTCAAGGCACTGTGTGGTACAGAGTATACTTTCTCTCACATCCTCACTTGTGTGAGATCCAGAGAAAATCCCCATGTCACCAATTTCATGGCATAGAGTTGAAGTCCAAGATCCCTTCTCCTACTGTTCCAGGTCATGCTCTGATCAGGACTGGGTAAGCTCTTGGGCAGGAATAACACTTATTAGTGACTGCTGGGGCTTCAGAGCCACACAGTCAGGGCCCTTTCACACGAGGTGGATCAGTAATGATCAGCCCCGTGAACCTTCACTTGCTCAGTGGGGATCGCTCCGTTGATCCCCACTGAGCCGGCGGATGATGGGGGGGGGCGGTCCCCGCACACTGTGCAGGGACTGCCCTGTCTTTTATCTGCTCTCCTCTATGGGGGGATCGGATGAACACGGACCATCTGTCCGTGTTCATCCGATTCGCAAACGGATGGGAAAAATAGGGTTTTCCTCCATCTGCAGAATCGGAGGAATGCGAGATCGGGTGTCAGCGGATGAATAGGGACCAATGTATGTCCCTTTTTCATCCGTACACGGATGGATGAAAAAGCGGACATATGGTTCGCCCGTGCGAAAGGGCCCGAAGTACTAAAAGGCCCCGAGGTTGGGCACCAAAGCTTTGTTGTATCCGTCACAACACTAATAAGCATTACATGGAAGAACCTTCACCACTGGAAGGTAGAAGGTAAAAGGGACAAATCCATATACAAGCACACCACAACCATATCCCTATGTACTAAAATAAAAACTGCTACAACACTAGGTCAAATACTGTATTAACAAAAATATTCTTTATTTTGTTGAAATAATAAATATTCCAAAGAGCAGATAAATATCCAAATGGCACCCCTCACTCCTGATGAGGCCATGATACTCATGGAGTTTTTTCTCCCTCAGTCTTGCTGTATTGTTTGACCTGTGAATCGCTACCCAGCAAGGTGCTATATTATACTCCGACTCCAGGCTTTCAGCATATCATTTATTTAGTATTCTGGTCAATTGTTATTCATATAGCACCTTGTTCTTTAGTTTGTCTAATGTTATCATCACACTTTTAATGCTTGGTGACCTGGGTCATTCCAGCGTAGCGCTTTTATTGAGTCTTTCAGAAGCTGGTCTATTTCCTTATTTGCAGACTGATGGAAGGGTTTTGTTTGGGTTTGATTTAAAAAAAAATTTAATCATGTATTTGTGTAAAAGTTGGATATTGATATATTCCTTTGGGTACTGTATATTTGGTTATTGCTTCAATAATTGTATCTATTTTTGATAAAGTATTTTGCTTCCTGTTCAGTGATTCTATATCTTTTAGTACAGGGGGATATTTTTGTGCCGTGCTATATATCTATATCTATATATCGTAGAGTTTTGAAGGGGGAGAAGTTCTGTCGAGGGATTCTTCTCACTTCTTTTATTAATGATGGTGATCATTGAGACAGGAAGTTGGTAGGACTGTAGATGGAGCTTTGAAAAAAAAAAAAACATCCTAAAATAAACAAAGAAACTGACTAAAGCTCTATAAATACAAATGGAAGTGAAACTTTTTTTTTTTCGTGCTGTCTAAGAACAAATAGAGTTTCTAACATAAAAAAAAAGGGGGGGGGGTATGCTATTGCTCGGTGTATTCTCAATTATAATAAAACATTTGAACATAAAACCTGTTTATTTGTAATACTTCTTGTTCTTGGTCCCATCTCCAAATTTTTATGCAGGATGTAGAACTAGGGGATTTGTGAGCATTGGTTGTATGGTCATCAATCTCCTCCTTTTTTATGTGGCGGACCATGGGGTGCATGCCAGCTACCTGATGGAAGCAGTATAATGGTAATGTTGAATTAAAATAGGAGAATGTCGAATAAAATTGGCCTTCCAAAGCCTTTGTATTTTTGGCCCAGTGGAAGGTAAATAATAAAACCTTAGATTTCAATTATTAATTTGTACATCGCTGCATAATATGATGTTTTATAAGTAAAATGGAAAGCACCAGTGAATATCAGCTCTTTGGTTGGTAAGAAAAATTGCTGTTTCATTTAAATAGTCTAGCCAAGTCCAGGACTTTTTAGTACAATGGAAGCGTAGCCCTAATCGGTACACAATTCCAGCCTGCTAATTTGACAATTAAGCTACAGCACCCCGATGAGTTAAAACTCTACCAGGCTATCAAGGGGATATTTCAAGATAATTTTTGTCTTTAAAATTTACCAGGATGTGTGTGCTAAAAATAATTTTAATGTTGTATAATATATTGTGTTAAAATAGAACTATATGCAAAATTTATTTTTTTGCCATCTATGTCCCCCCCTCTATTACTTTTTTGGGGACAACCTAAAATTTGGAATTTTCTTTTACTTTCATTTTGAATGATAATGGTAAACCGGACAAATCGAGAGGGCGAATCTTCCTTATGGGAGAGAAACAGACAGCAATAAAAACCTCATAGGTGTCCATCTCCTCCACTGTATCCAAAAACAAAAAAATATATACATTTTTTACAACATTGACATGTACAAGATCAAGAATAACATATTTTTGTTGAATATTTTTGATTGTAGTAAAGAAAAGTACAAATACAATAAGGTGCTTCAGGTAAAAACATTGGGAAAGAAATATAGGTTCACCTCTCTGAACACTGAAGCATACAATAACAAATAGCTTGTCAGCCTTGTAAACATTTGTATGAAGAGCAACAACAGACCATATTGCTATTCCTATCACAAGGCTCCTCGGTAGGGACCTGGCCCCGGTAAGAATTATGTCAATGAGCATTCTGTATTGTAGAAACAAAAAAAAAAAGAAGAGGGACAAAACGGGGGCAGAGTGAAAGGAAAGAGAAGGATAGATGGTTGGGGGGACAACCTCAGACCAGCCCAGAGACCCTGACCATGGCCGCTCCAAAATGTATTGTTCAAGAAGGTGATGGTTCGAAGTCCCTTGAGAGGACAGAGGGATCCCAAACTCTGAATATTTGCCATGGTTTCCCTGCTATTTATCCGTAAACTTTTCATTGACCAAGTTAACTTTGGATATCGGTAACTTGTTCGACAACTATGCCTTCACTATTGTTTGCAAGATATAGTTAAAAAAAAAATGGAGAATTACCCATCCTGCCTAACCTGCCTTGCCTCAAGTACACCACTGTTTGCCACCATCTTTATATCCCGTAGAGGAAATCCTCTGCTGGCTATCTATGGGGCCATCTTGTGAGAGTCTCCTGCCAGCAATGTTTGCAAGCTTCGACTCAGGACCTGAACTTCAGCCAAAAATTGCTTTTATTTATCTGTGCTCCCATCAAAGCATAAATTAAGGGCATATCCGGTACCTACAGAGGGGACACTGAGCAGTTGGCACCTTTTTTAAGTTTTAATTGTTGTTGGTGATTACCTACTTCCTGTTGTGGTTGACATGTGCTCATCAGGGGGAGGAAGGAAGGGAAAATCCAGAAACGTTATTGCCAGGACAGGCTCACCCCACACATTACAATTTGATTATACAATATCCTTTAGATCTACCAAAAACTATGTAGTGCAAGGGTCAGCCTGTTTAGTTAAAAAAAACTACAGTATTGCATAGTTAAGGAAGGCCCTTATATTGTATTGTTTTTGTAAATCTAATGTTAATTGTATGGTCAGACTGTAATGTGTTTGGGGACCCAGAGTCACCATGTGACTTTCCAGGTGCAGTGACAACCTATGTTAGATCTGCCTTGGAGGTAAATATTTCTGCATTAAAGTGCTATTCCAGCTTACACCTAACTATCCTTAAAACTGACCACTCCCTGGGCCAGATTCACGTACAGCGGGCGCAATTTTACGTAACCGGTTTACGTTACACCGCCGCAATTTTTCCGATTTAGTGCCCGATCCACAAAGCACTTACCTGGAAATTTGTGGCGGTGTATCGTAAACAGGTCCGGCGCAAGGCGGTCCAATTCAAATGGGGCGGGTACCATTTAAATTGGGGGCGCGCTCCCGCGCCTGACGTACTGCGCATGCTCCCGTCACAAATTTCCCGACGTGCTTTGCGCAAAATTACGACGCGCCGACGTTTTGTGAATGGCGACGTGAAAAAAGATTTACGCCGGGAAAAATAAAAGATTTAAAAGAAATTCAAAAGCGACGCGGGAAAGACGGGCATACTTTAACATGGTGGAGTACTTTTACACCATGTTAAAGGTGCACTATCTTTGCGACGGAAATCTAACTCTCGCGTCGACGGGAAAAAGCTTTGTGGATCGCCGTAACTCCTAATTTGCATACCCCACGCTGGTTTACGACACAAACTCCCCCCAGCGGCGGCCGCGGTACTGCATCCTAAGACCTGACAGTGTAAAACTATTACACCTGTCGGATCTTAGAGATATCTATGCGTAACTGATTCTATGAATCAGTCGCATAGATAGAAACAGGGATACGACGGCGTATCAGGAGAAACGCCGTCATATCCCTTTTGTGAATCTGGCCCCCTCTTCCTAACACCCATGCTGACTAACCTGTGTAAAAAAGTTGTATATACCTATTTTCAGGACGATTTGGTCTGATTGCACCATCCGGCTCCCCTATGTCAACCAGTGTGGCTGCAGGGGGGAGATGGTGCTGACAACAGATGGTCAATTGAAGCCTATGGTAAGTGTCACTGCTTCCAGGCTTTACTAGCCATTGTCAAGCACTCTCTCCTCTCCCCTGCCGCTGGCTGACACATGGGAATCGTGTGACTGGACTGGAGCGGCCTGAAAATACATAATTCTTAGGCAGGTTAGATGTTAGGAGCAGTGGCGGCCCGTCCATAGGGGGCGCATGGGCGCCGCCCCCCCTCTCCCCAAAGCCAAAAAAAAAAAAAAAAAAAAAAAAAAATGAAAAAAAATTTTTTTTTTTTTGGGCCCTTTAAGAAAAAAAAAGGTCCTTTAAGACGGTGCATGTTCAGGGTGAGCGCCGGTCAAAGACTCAGAGCACTGCTATAGCATCATTGAAGCGTCATGCCAATGCAGCAGGCAAGACGCTTCATTTGCAGTTTTTTTTTAAGCTCTGTGGCTATGTGCTGTGCGCCATGAGCCAATCACTCTCCAGTGTCTCCACTCTCCTCTCTAATTGGGTCCTGCTGCTTCCTCACTGCAGAAGGAAATGGGCGGTGCTTTCCCCAGGGCAGTGTTACTGTCGGTTTTGACTCCAGGAGGATTCTAAGGTAATTAACTTTATTAAAAACACTTTATTTGTCTCATTGTCTGTCCTGTCCACCCCATCATGTCCAGCACCTTATGCTGTATGCTCAGCCTGTACTGTGATCGGACTGAGAGAGGACAGGAGGGAGGGGGAGGGTGCCGTGCTTCACATCTCCTGTATGTGTGTGAGGGCTTAGAGTGCCTGCGTCCTGCAGCTGTGCTTTACAAATCTCTTATCTCTGTCTGTCTATCTAATCTATCTGACTGTCCTGCCTGTCCTGCCTCTCTCTCTCTCTCTCTCTCTCTCTCTCTCTCTCTCTCTCTCTCTCTCTCTCTCTCTCTCTCTCTCTCTCTCTCTCTCTCTCTCTCTCTCTCTCTCTCTCTCTCTCTCTCTCTCTCTCTCTCTCATTATCTATCTATCTCTCTATCTATCTATAGCCATATCTATCTATCTATCTATCTCTCTATCTATAGCTCTATCTATCTATCTATCTATCTATCTATCTATAGCTCTATCTATAGATCTATCTATCTATCTATCTATCTATCTATCTCTCTATCTATAGCTCTATCTATCTCTCTATCTATAGCTCTATCTATCTATCTATCTATCTATCTATCTATCTATCTATCTATCTATAGCTCTATGTCTCTATCTATCTATAGCTCTATCTATCTCTCTCTCTCTATAGATCTATCTCTCTCTCTATCTATCTATCTATCTATCTATCTATCTATTAGCTACCTCTGTCTAATTATCTATCTATTTATCTATCTAATTATCTGTCTGTCTATCTATATCTATCTGTCTGTTTAATTATCTATCTATCTATCTATCTATCTATCTATCTATCTATCTATAGCTCTATGTCTCTATCTATCTATCTATCTATCTATCTATCTATCTATAGCTCTATATCTCTATCTATCTATCTATCTATCTATCTATCTATCTATCTATCTATTAGCTACCTCTGTCTAATTATCTATCTATTTATCTATCTAATTATCTGTCTGTCTATCTATATCTATCTGTCTGTTTAATTATCTATCTATCTATCTATCTATCTATAGCTCTATGTCTCTATCTATCTATCTATCTATCTATCTATCTATAGCTCTATATCTCTATGTCTCTATCTATCTATCTATTTGTCTGTCTATCTAATTATCTATAGCTAGCTGTCTGTCTGATTATCTATCTATCTATATCCATCTAATTATCTATCTATATCTATATATCTGTCTGTTTAATTATCTATCTACAGCTCTATCTCTTTATCTATCTACAGCTCTATCTATCTATCTATCTATCTATCTATCTATCTATCGCTCTCCCTCTCTCTCTCTCTCTTTCTCTGTCTCTCTCTATCTGTTTAATTGTCTGTCTATCTATCTATCTAT